>NW_009952153.1:1645540-1676064 GCF_000747805.2 Chaetura pelagica | reverse complement strand
GAACTACTTGTTCCACAAAGGCTGAAACAGGTAACTGCGAGCTAAAATTTTCCATTGCATGAGCCCCATAAATTAGGAGATAAGTATTACAGTCTCCAATACCAAAAGAGTAGGAAGGAAGAGGGGAGGGATTTCGAATCAAGTGCCTGATTACCCTTCTACTGGCCTTACTCCTGGCTGTCACAACAGCTTGTCCTTTAAGAGCCTTGACGCCACTCCCCCAGTGATCTTGAGTCATAAACACAGTTGGGTTTGTGGTGTCTTAATGAAATGCCCCCTCGTGGTCACAACAGCGAGTTCCTGAAAGGTTATGCAAACTACTGCCCGGCCAGTAAACCTCACTACATTTACTCCCAACTGCTTGTTCTACTTTGTGTGGTTTCACGCTGCTTAAAGCACAAGAGGGTAAAAGATCTTAGTCCACAAAGCTCAGAGCTTTAGTCTCTGTGGTATCTTGAGCTCTCATCTCCAAGAAAAGTAGCGAAAAATAGCTGACTGTGCCTTTTCCAGGAGTTTCCAGTAAAGAAAACCTGCCTAAATAATGAACTGCATAACAAAATAAACGGAGACCAAAGTTCCCACTTAGAATTTGCAAAGCATTTCTGCAAATCTACATAATTATGTTTTAACACACAACACAGACCAAAAGGCCAAATCTATGGGTCGGCTTTAAAATGTTTGTTAGTTTTAAAAAAATAACACGTTTCTGTTTGTTACCACTTTCTCCTATCCTGTGAAAGCAAAAACCAATGAGCAAACCGATTCAGATGTAATACCAGTTCAAAGCTTTTGAGACTGGACACTGTCAGTACATCAAGTGAGCTACCAAATCTACTCCCAATGACACAGGTGCCATGTAGCCCAGTAAGAAGTTAATTCTGTAGCTGGCTGGTTCCAGGAGACTCAAACACAGTGGTGGTAGAGAGACTTGCCTAAACTACAACTCACTACTACACTTCATTAGTAGTCATTATGGTCCACACTCACCTAAAAACAATCAGAAGAGAGACTGTTGCAATTCAGAAATTGGTACTGAGAGCTGATTCACTTCCGGATACTTTTATTGCTGTGAGTGTTTCTAACTTACTATTGGTCCTAGGAGGAAGATCTTGCAGCAAGAAAACCTTTAATTCCAGCTTGCTTTAGAGATAGCGATCAGCTTGTTAACAGATACTATCTTGTAAATTGCCAGTGCTACCTTGTTTCACCATCATCATCTGTTCTCATACTCTATTTTTCAAGCACTAGGACTCTGGGGCAATTCGGGGGGATTTATCATCCTGTCTCCACACCACAAACAGGGTGGTCTAAGACCACAGATCCTTGGCTGCGCGGCAACCCTGCGGACATTCTCTTACATATTCACCCCACAACACATGATACTATCTACTTAATGTTACACAGTCTCTACTTCACAAGTATCTACTGTGTTTACTGTCCTGTACTTGCAATTAGCTCCCTTTTTTTGTTGTTTTGTTTCACAGTGATTTGTTCAGGGGAGCACTGATTTACTTTTTGAGTCCCTGAGCTCTGTTTATGCTACTGCTGCTAATCATCTGTCCCCAACAGCAGGCAATGTCAATGCTCTCAGGGTATGAAATGTCCATTAAGTAAAGCAGAAATAATTACCATGTTTCCTCAAAAATCCATGCAGCTGGATTTTCTAAAATTGTAATTTCTTTTTATTTTACACATCTTAGTTAAGTGTAGTATTGTTTCTGCTTCCTGAATATGCATCTTTAATCTTCAATGTCAACAAAAGTACTGGTAGAGCGATGCAATTATAGCACTTTTGCTTCTGCAAATATTCCCATGACCTATTTTCCAAAAAACTCTGTGGCAGGTGACCCAGTTACTACAGTCTTGGTCAGTTCAGGACTTCTCACTTGCAACACAGTTAAAACCTTATTTACCAAACAGCACTTCTCTAACTGGTGAAGTGGAAACCATGTGACTTGACATGTTTTTAATTGTAATGCAGACAATGTTTTATTTACATAGCCTAGGACTAGCATACACCTCTGTTCTGATGCCAGAGGACATCAGAAACATAGGAAGTGGAAAAAAATAAAGACAGCTGCTTGGATAATTTACTCGGACAATTACTGTCTCATCATTACTACGCCTGCTTGGAAGAATGTTTACCTAGTGCCCCTAGAAGAAACGTGGAAAAATAAAATTAAATATATAGCTGAATAGAACCACAGAATAAATTACATTTAGCATAGCAATTAGAGTTTCGCCCACTGTATGTATTATGAGCAAGCTATATTTGTGTGGCCAACAGCCCTGCCTCAAAACATCCCTGTAATTAATTTAAAGTAACAAAAACCAGGACTAAATGAATGTTATTTTTGCTCCCTTTAACAGAGCGTTTGACTCCTTAGCTATATACAGAGAGTTGATTCACCACAGCTGATCAAACAGAAGTCTCCAGCTAGGAATGGACTCAGATATGCTGATAATGATGATACTGGTGGCAAGAACCTTCTAAAGTGATAAAAAACAAACTGATCATCACTTATGAAAACAATAAATAGCAACTGAAGTCTGAAGTGATGCGTTTTCTTTCCTCTCTCCCTAATAACAAGCACTAGCAATCTTGTCCAGTTCTTTCTTTTGCAATGTCCTCCCCTTCATAAAACTCTAACCTGTGATTCTTTCAACATTTACAAAAGATAGTAGCTGTCTTCCCCCACAGAGATTTTGAATGCAGTATGTGGAGCAGTACTTTATGAAGAGAAGTTTAGTATCTTCATAAATTTCTGTTCTGCCTCAGTATGATGGAGAAGAGCCAGAATTCTCTGTGGTTCCCTGTAAGAACGTCTCTGATCTTTGCTCATAACATGCTCAAGCAGCAGAGACTGATCAACAGCTTTATTTGGGAAATCTAGGAAGATTCACACTCCTAAAGCTGGAGAGAAAGGGTATGTCAACAAGCTTCAACTGAGTGTTTATTGCAACTAAATTTGAGGTGTTTAAGCAACTCATTAAGCAAGAATACATTCTTGGGCCTTGGAGGCACGCCTAATGTGCATGTTCACTACCCTGAACAAGCTTTGATTACAAGAATAAATTTATTAAATTTCAGGGCATGCAATAATACATTCATAGTGATACAGTACAGTTAAGAACTCAGCACTCACCTTTCAGACAGGCAAAGCTTCCACTGGGCTTGCCTGAAATTTTGTCTGAGTGATAAAAATACTCAGCCCTACAAACGTAAAATTCATTTAAGTATTGTAAGGAGGTGGTTACCAGCAACTTGAACCACTTAGTGGATAAGTAGTGGCTGGATGGCAACACCCAGAGAATTATGGTCAATAGCTCAGTGTCCAAGTGGACACAAGTGACAAGTGGTGTTTCCCAGGAGTCACTACTGGGACCAGTGTTGTTCAACATCTTTGTTAGTGACATGGACAGAAGGATTGAGTGTATCCTCATCAAGCTTGCTGATGAGACCAAGCTGTGTGGTGTGACTGACACCCTAGAGGAAAGGGATGCCAATCAGAGGGACCTTGACAGGCTGGAGAGGTGAGCCAATGCCAACCTTCATGAAGTTCAACAAGGCCAAGAGGAAGGTCCTGCAGCTGGGTTGGCACAATCCCAGGTAGAAATACAGGCTGGGGGTGGTGGGGGGATGGGTAGGTAGCAGTCCTGAGAAGAAAGGCCTGGGGGTAGTAGATGAAAAGCTCAACATGAGTCACCAGTGTGTGCTTGCAGCCTGAAGAGCCAACTGCATCCTGGGCTGCATCAAAAGAAGTGTGGCCAGCAGGGCCAGGGAAGTGATTCTGCCCCTCTACTCTGACCACACCTGGAGTACTGCATACAGCTCTGGTGCCCTCAGCACAGGAAAGATGTGGAGCTCTTGGAAAGGGTCCAGAAAAGAGCTACAAAGATAATTAAAGGGCTGGAGCACCTCTGCTACAAAGACAGGCTTAGAGACTTGGGGCTATTCAGCCTGGAGAAGAGGTAGCTTCAGGAAGATCTTATAGTGCCTTTCCAAGAGCTAGAGGGCCTACATGAAAGATGGGGAGAAACTTTTTACCAGAGTGTAGTGATAGGACAAGGGGTAATGGTTTTAAACTGCAGGAGGGGAGATTTAGCTTAGATGTCAGTGGAAAAAAAATAACTATACTCTGAGGGTAGTAAGATGCTGGAACAGGTTACCCAGAGAAGTTGTGGACACCCCTTCCTTGGAAGTGTTCACGGCCAGAGTGGATGAGGCTTTGTACAGCCTGGTTTAATGTGAGGTGTCCCTGCTCATAGGATGAAGGTTGGATCCTGATGATCTTTAAGGCCCCTTCCAACCTTAACTCCATTATTCTATTCTATGATTCTATGTTCTATTCTATGATCTTGATGTAAACTCAGTCAGAAAGACATAAGATCTTGTTCATATCCATAATATTCATGATTTAAGTGACCTAATGCAGTAGCTACAACCATTTCCTAAATAAAAGGATTTGGCTTCTACTGAAGCCAAGAGTAACTTTTAAGTCAGTCTAAAAAGGGATAACTTTGGGCCTAAAATGCACAACAATAAGTCTGACAATACAGCTGTAAGGTGGAGGCAAACCCATGGCAACACAAAGGTCCTCTGTGGCTCAGACTTGCAGTATTTAACACACATCTTTGGGACCCACGTTTCACCAAGTGATTGGTAGAGCCTCTCCAGTGCATGAAGTTCACTGTTATTTTGTGACTTCCAAGGCCTTTGTGGCTCTAGTGCACAACCTTAAGAAAGGAACTTCCTACGCTGAAATGGTATCATGGGATAACCAAGTTTTCATAACAGATGACATGATACTTCTGCTAAGATTTACTCAACCTCTTAAAGAGTTATATCTTTCACAAAGATACTCTACTTCAATGCTGCAGCTGTTCAACAGCAGAAAAAGGCAGCTCTAAGAGTGTCTAATCAAGAAACTCAATGATGGCTATATAAACAGCCACCTACAATTTGGATAGTAAAATTCTATTCTTGTCTTTTTTTTCTTAATGAACATACACTTAGCATCCATTCATTTTCTGTAGATGCTAGTAGTAACTCCTTAGAAAATGCTATTTTCTTTTTTACAGTTCTACTACCAGGAATTACTGGGATTCCCTCTTACCAACCTCACCCACCCCTACAATGGTAAAATACAAGAAGTTACCTGTCGGCTCTTAGTAAGGTATTAACTTGGATCTGACAGTCCTACAGTACTGCATGTTGTGCTAAAATTCTTAGCAAGACTTTTTGTGGAGAAACAAGCAAATAAACTGGTGATTTTTATTTTTTTTCTTCTTAAGATAATCAAGGTCTGAAAGGAAAAGCTGTTTAATTTGTAAGTTCATTAAAAAGTAACAAGAAAGAATAGCAGGCTATCACATATATAGTGGCTTAAAAATCAGCAGTTGGTTTTAGTTATAAGTCTCTAGAGATGGTTACATTAGTCCTTAGCCAGAGGCAAAATGTACTGGGAATCCCCATTGCAAGCATAGACAATATGAATCTAAAGAAAAAGGGTCAAACACCACAGTGTCACACATTCAGGGAATTCAGCTTCAGTTTCCGGTATTGCCACAAAATTTCTGTCTGACCCTCATCTGTTAAAGTAGAGACTTAAACTTTTTGGAAATGTTGTAAAGAATTAAGTGTTGAAAAATTTGACACTGGCAGGGAAAGCCTTGAAAAAATGTACACAAATAGTAACAAAATTTAGCACAAATTAGAAACTTTTGTTGGTCATCCTGGCTCATCCTCTGTCCAATTCAGATAAGCCATCTTAACATTGGTGTTCGTGGCATTTGTTACTTACATACCAGATTTGTTGTTTCTCAACAAAAGCTCTCCTCAATAAATAGCTGAAAGACAAAACTACCTAGTGTAAAGTAATAGAAACCTGAGTTCACATACAATCAAAATCTGATGAAATAAAGTCTCACTTAGAAGTCACTGAGAACCCATGGTTAGTTTCTATACTGAAGCCTTAAACTTCTTTAAGTAATTGCTTTGCTTTTGACTTTTTTGGGGACCTTTGCACAAGAACAAACAAAAGTGCAACAGGGTTTCCCCACTGACATCACAGCCACTGAAATCAGGGATGACCTTTAAGGCTGAACACACACACAAAATTTGAGACTGAACACAGGAACCTGTATTTGAACTCCATACTCAAGCTTCTGGCCAATACACCTCATGTTGCTTGTCACTGAAAGGTGAACTGAAAACTATTTTAAGTACAGTCCAGAGAAAATTGAGATACTGCCTTTACTGCATTTTCACCACTCGAAGTAACAACATCTAAGAATGGGAGAGAAGATTAATACACTGTTGATTACTTATTTCTGTAACAGGAATATAAAACAGATTTCTAAAAGCATGTGGCAAAAATTTAGCCTGAAATACAGAAAAGGAAATATTTTTGTACTTACGCAACTTATAATTTGGTGCAACCCAGTGATTTATTTAGTGGGTGAACAGGGAAACAGAAACAGGGGATTCCCTTGCCTTCTCATTGCTAGTACTTCACTATTTGCAACGTTGTAGTTTGCCTCAAAATGTGACTCCCAGAGGTATATTTTTGTCCCATTTGATTTTTTTCACTAAATTACTACAAACAGTCACTATACAGAAAACACTGTATCCATGATCTTCCTATTGTTCATGATTTAATAGACTTTTTCATAAATGCATTGAACAAAACCTACACTGGGTTGCTTCACACACTCCACCAAAAGCTGTTCTCCAACATAGCAGAGAAGGTACAGTATTGGAAAAGACCTGTAAAGACACTCAAAATGACTGGGGGAAATTAACATGTGCTATGGCTTCTAGACAAAAACAGAACCAAATGTAACCACCAACTACAAGTCTTGCAAGAAATACTTGAAGACTTCTGGTTTTGTATGTACAACTCAGAAGCAGAACAAACTTCCAGTTGCTCAACAGTCTAATGCCTCCCTCACTGGGGAGAGCAGAAAATGTGTAACTTAAAACAGCTGTTAATCCTTTAGCTGAGTTATTAGAAATCTGTTGAATTGCTTACAATAACAGGTTTACACACTTTTGCTCAAGTAGTAGAAAAGGCTGGACATAAATCATAAAATTTGGTATCAAAGAAATGAGAGGAAAAACAATATGACAACAAATTGCAACAAACATACTGGAGCAGTGCTGAAAGCATTCAGCCAAGCACTTACACATCAAGTGATTCACTAAACCTCAGCTTGGTTTCTTCATGCGCATGCACTCGGGTAGAACCCTTACGATCACTTTCTGTTCTTGCCAAGTGACCACACAGGAAAAACAGAGCAGAATTAAAACTGCAAAATAAACGGCAGCATTTTCTAGCTGCAGTTAATGCTGTAGCAAACAGGCACTGCGTTTTATTTCTGTTGTATTAACATCAACACACTTTGTTGGCTATGGCTAGTCAACACTTCCTATTTTAAGGCCACATTTTCAGTTACTCCAAGTCTGCCAAAAACCTTTCTTTGGATTATTATTACATATACTGCACCTCCAGCTGATTTTTAGGAAAAACAAAAAAATGACTCAGTCATTTCTCAGAATGAGTCACAGGGAAAATAAGCTGCTTTAACTATGTTCAAAGAAATTTTAACTTTTATCAAGAAACTCTTCTTCACATTTCAAAAACAGGGACATGAAAATTAGCTCAGAGGGTGGGCTGGTGTCACTATTGGACTTTTTGCTCTTCCTTTGAAAAACCACACATCTAGGCATGTGTTGAACCTTCAAAAATTTGAACTTATACATGCTTTTGCCCGACTTGCTTAGCAGCCAAATTTTTCAGCTTTCTCTCCATTGCAAGTAGAGCAGAGAGTGAGCCAGATGGTTTTTGCAGTTGGCAGCTGATTGCCAGGCTACCACACACCAAAACTGAAAAGGGGCAGGTTATTTATCCTCTGGTTTCAGGATTCCCACTCCATCAGCATATTCACCCAGTTCAAATGCAGAGGAAGCAAAGATTGATTTGGCTGAGAAAGGAAGATGTGATTTATGAGAGAGAAAGGCAGGCAAGAGTGAGATAAGAAGTTAAGAGATGAGGTGTGAATAAGAAACAAGTTTGGGTGAAGAGAGCAGGATGATTCAGACAGGGTCTTCCCAGCAAAGAGGAACTGACCAAGGAGAAGCAGTCCCAGTTTTATTTTCTTGATTTCTATAAATTTCTTGAAGGTCAGCCAGCTGAGATGTCAACCAGCTGTACCTTCTGATATGAGAGAAAAATCAGCCCCCAGGCTACTGCTTTGCTAAGATCCCCATGCAAAAATACACAAGATTCAGGAGCCTCAAACACCTGGGCCACACTCAAGAGCTTGGCACCCTGGGGGTAGATGAAAGCTGAGAAACCCTCAGTCACAGGGAAGGGTAGTCCATGCTGACACTTTGCTTAGTCTAGCTTGGCCCAGCAGGATCTGGGGAAAGGCAGAGCAACAGGAGAGCTGCCCAGGAAGCCGAGAGCTGTGGCTGTTCCCCCAGACCCCTTCAGGTGGGTGGTCAGGTAGGGCAGCCAGCACAGAGCTGCAGCAGTGCTCCCCAGCTAGGTGCAGTCATACACCAGCCCTGTCACAGCACACACAGCTCTTGCCCCCCTCAGCCTGCCCCCGCCACAGGTTGTAGGCAGGAAACCCACGCTGGCAGGGGAAGCCTGGGCCACAGCTCCCCTACACCCTGCTGGGAAAGGGCATGTGGCCCCCACAGCCACACTACAGCTGTGTGGGAGGGGTGGGATGTGGCTGCAGCCCACCAGAGTGGTCCTGTGGGAGAGGAAGATGCCAGTTTTCACAGGAGGGGGTTACTGCTCAGACTGAGGTGCCCCCAGCAGCCATTTGGTTTCCTGTGAGGAGAGGACACAGAGTGCCTTCAGGCCAGGGAGGGAGTTGCACACAGATTCATAGCACACTATGACCACAGCTTGTCAGTTACTGGAATAATGCATTGGACTTGACTCTTTATAAGAAGTGCGATGAGGTAATTGCAAAAAACACAGCTAGGAGTTTTCACTTGTGCTTTTAGGCTAAACAGCTTATGTCACTAAATATTACCTAAAGGCAGTCTTAATAAACACTCTCCATTCCAAAGTCAAGATGAACAATTTCAAGACACTTTTTTTTGTCCCTTAGCTTTTTTTACTCATTATGGCAAAAAAGTACTGTTACTTTGAGTTTCTATAGGGACACTCAGACTTGTAGGTGACTCCACATTAACAGTTGCTTTGCTTAAACCTAACAAGTAAACCCACAGGAGTAATTCCTGCAGTGGAATTGCTCAAAGTTACTAACCTTACAGTTTCAATGCAGAGCTGCTCCTCTTTAAGGAGATTGATGTGGATCCCTCAGCCCTTCCATCTGTACTTTCAAGCCACACATACAGTAAACAGCTAAGAGAGCAGATAGAAAACACCAAAGTTTGCAGAAAGTCTGATATCAAAGTAACTCCCTCACTGAGTCTTTATGCATGAGTAACTTTCCTTTCAATCACTTTAACAGAGGACTTGCTCCATAAACAAAGGAAAACATTTAAGCTGAATTGTTGAGTTTGAACTTTATTTAAAATAGCTGAAATCTAATCTGTAGGGAAACTCCAGAACAGTGATGTCACTCTGAGATGGGCCAAGCCTTGACTCAGGGTATATTAAAATGAAGCATGTAATCTCACCTATGCTGGATCAAGTCCGAGAAACTAGTAACCTAAATTCTTCCTAAACATTCTTCTTAAAACCCTAAGAGTGAGGGAACAAAAAAAAGTAAGAACAATTAGAAGACAACTGCAAAGCAAGAGTTAAAAAAAAAAATGTATAAAGGCATATACTTTGATAACTATTAGCCAGGTTAGTTTGACACTAGTTGCATAAATGCATATGTTGACAGATGTTAAGGGCAAAACAGCCCTGGAATAGTCAAGTAGGATAATTTAAAGGAATGGTAATGTTACAGGTTGTAGACTATTACAAAACCCTTAATATTTGCTTTGCTGTTTATCACCTATTTCAGCTTTAATTCCTTCAAATTCATGATGTTTTTTTATTTACACAGGTGCTGAAGTTATATACATATTGTAACTAGCACACAGACTTGACCATATTTGAACACCACGGTTTTAACAGAGGTCACAAATTTGAGGTAATCATTTTATAAGCTCAAGGTGTAGTTCTGCTAAAAGTCATAATTAATAGATTCTGCTTTTTCATTTTAGCCTGTGGCTAAACCTAAGCCTGGTTGTCTAAGTCTTGAGTTTTTTGGTGGGGAGAAGGAACAATGAAAACTCTTAAAACCACTAACGCAAATCTTAAGAGATAAATTGCACTTGAAGCAAGCTCGAAACTAGAGGCAATAAGGAAAAAAAGTATGTTGTGAGAATTAGTCATACATTCTACGGAAGTCTGGAATACTAGCAGCAGGGGGAATGGTACAGAACACTGACTTTACAAGATCCAAGCCTCATTCTTTTACAGTTCTTTGGTGTTGTCACTAGGGTTTTAGGTGAATGCTTAAGACGATCAGAGCTCAGAATTGCTGTTTAAGCCAAGAAACACATTAAAAAAAATTCAGGGCTGCCTGTTGTACATATAAGCAAACTGGAAATTCAGTTGCCAACAGTTTGCAAACTGCACTATTCAGAAGACATGAATTCAAGACCTGCAAACACTAGAAGCAGGAACACAATCTTCCTTGTCTCCTCAATTTTACTCTGGCATGGCATAGTTCTGTAGAACATTTGTGGCACTGTCCCCCCCAGCCTTTACATTTGGTTTAGTTGTTTGGGTTCTTAAGCAGATCCCATATGCATTAAAAAAGACTGAAGATTTTAAATTTCTCTTTAGAAGATAGTATTTTACAATACATACAAAAATACTTTGGAAAAAGACATACAATTTCATTTACAAAAAACACCAAATTATAAAGAAATTACAATAGAGAGATAGCATAACATTGTTTCATTTGATCAGAATTTCTCCCCACCCCTATTGCACTTAACTGGGTAAGCAGTGTTACCAGTTTATAGAACCAGACTTAAGACCACTACAAGTTTTCATGTAACCATTTAGAACAGCTTTTAGGGTTTATCTGAAACCACTTTCTGCATGCCAGTTGCGTTCAAGCTTGCAGCTTGCCTGTGGGTAGTAGTATTACAAAAGCCTCAGCTGCTGCAAGGTTGAAGTACATCTTTAACTGTGTGTTCCCAGTTTAGCTTTGCTATCCAGTGACAACAAAAAAACCCTTAAGTCTCATGCTGGAGCAGTCTTAAGACAAAAATCAGGTAACATGGCATGGGACATGTCTATAAATCTCCATACCTTGGTAGCATCATTGGCTGCATTTTTTTCAATACTTAAATTATTTACGGGCCTCCATGGGAGATAAGACTTGCATAGTGCATGGCTGTGCTAGACAGTGGAAAGCTACAAGCTGAAACAGCTGAGCACCATTGTGATAGATGCTGTGCCAAATCGGAAAATAATTTAATATAAGAACAATACATGCACATGAACTAGGAAAGCAGGAGTTAACACAAGCATGTTCATACACACTTGAAATGAGAATGTGGTTGCAGTGACTAGTTAACCCTGTTTACATACATTCAGAATCCAAGTCACAGGACAGGTTATTTTTTGTGGCTTTTTCAAAAGTTGTTTTAGTTAGTGACAGTTAAGACTTTTTTAAAAGACTAACAAGGATAACTTACAAGAACACAATAGTTTGAAAGAAAGCATCTAACAATACTATAAAAGACAAGCATGATTTTAACTGGCCAGTTGCAGTATGGCAACAGTACCTTCCATACTTTGTTAGCTGCTACAATACATATTGATAACATGGACCGTTTAAGAAGTTATCATAAATTTTTACCTGGAGAGATACTGGTTACCCATTAAGGGTAAGTTTGATGGATCTTTTAATAATACGAATACTATTGGTTGGAACAGGAGATGAAGCATCTGGTAGTTCTTTACTGGAAAGCCTCTACAACACAAAAAAGATACCACAGGAAAAAAAGAAAGGAAATTTAAAATTCAAAATTTAAAATTTAAAATTCAGAAGTAGAAGCAGGTAAACCCTTTCCTAGCTGAATATAACAGTTATGTATCAAAACGGTATCAACCAAATAAGCATAAAGATTTTTACCACTGTACCACTTAATTACCACCAGTTTACACAGCAAATTTTGCCCTCTGCACACTACTTCCCTGGCATCAATTGAGATAATTATATTCCTGAGGAGTGGGGGAAGACAGGTGGCAGGAAATAGGTTATAAATTGCCCAACAGTATAACAGAAGAAGTCACCATTCTTCTCAGACCCGAGGATCAGGAAAACTAAGTGTTTCTACTGTCCAGATTACTTAGTCTTATAACCCTCAATATCACATTTTACATTACACTGAAAAGTTAAAGCCATTTATACACTTCAAAGCTTCTAAGTCTTGCCATAGAAATCAGTATATTTTAAGATAATAAGAGCTCAGATCACCTCATGCAAGATCTGCAAGGAGTACAGCTCTTTGCTCATCAAAAAAAAGCAAATCAGGAAACAAAGTGTCAGTGTTTGAGTGAATGGAAACATGTTTTCTCAACTGCAATAACTTGGAAACTTCAGCTTCACTTCTGTTGAGTAAACCTGGAACGTCATTGTTCAGCTATTCAATTTGGTGGAAGCATGATAGGCAAAAGTTTACTACTTAGAACCACCAAATTCACAGGAATTAATAGTACATAAGCCTTGATACAGAAAACAAAATTTCTGGTTTTACTTTAATTATGAACTAAGGGACAATAAATAATACCTGTGATCTGGATGTGTTGAGAATTGGAATCAGCATGGATTTTCCTCTGAGGACACCCTAAAAAAGCCAGAAGGGATTAGGCAGTACTGTCAAATTAATGACACAACAAGGTCTGGGAGCTAGAATACTTAAACTAAACATACATTAGCAACATCCACCTCATTTTTTAAACCCTATAAACATGCAAGGAGCCTTTTCAGGTTTTTAACCTTCATTCTACCAATAAGATCACATCTTGATTTCAGGGTATGCCCACAAGGGTTTATGCTTCAGTAGCAAGCTACATTGAATAGAGAGCTTTTTATGCTCCTTGGCAGAGGCCAAGTACTTTAGTCTTTACAGTAGTTTTAGTTTACAGCAGTAAATTAATATATAAAAAAAACAAAGCCTTTTTCTGTCAGATACTACCAAATCATTTAATAGTAACTATTAAGATAGGTCCCACAGGTGTAAGATCTGGAAAAAAAACTAAGTTAAACTAAAAAACATTTTTGTTTACATTAATAAATGAGTGAAGTATTTATGTGATGTTAGTCCCCTGAGTAAAATCACTTCAAAGTTACATTTTCCGTAGATCTTTTGACATCTTCTGGATTGCCACCATCTTTGAATGCTGAATCCTGGCCAGTTAACTAAAAGAACAGAATACACAGACTTAAAACAATTGCTATACTAAAATTACATTCGTATTTGGATACATTTTCCGGTCCCTGAATGTATTAGTGGCCATTCTTAAAACACCATTAAGACAAGACTACTATACCACACAGGAATCTCAAGTATCTAAAATACTTCTTGCTATGAACCCTTGAAATCAGTACTTGGAATATTCAATGCTAGGTAAGTTATGCCAATTCATTCTTGGAATGTGTCAAAATTGAGCTTTTTTTGTTTGTTCTTTGCCTCCGTCTCCAGTTAGATGTCAAGCCATAAAGCCAGCTATTTAACAGTTATTTAAGGAGATTCATATATAGCAATAAAGCAAATCAACTATTAACTTAGAGCTTTCACAAACCCAAGATTTAACAAGAAAATGCACACTGTCATTTCAGCAGTGGATGACCTACTGAGTAGGATGCTGATTCCTAAAGCAACACAACTATCAACAGGCATTCTGAAATCATCTGCCAGAACAAAATCAGCTCATAGTTTTAAGATTCACATCCTCTTTCTTTTGAGATAATTTTTTGAGTTAATTCAACTGCTTCAAAATGAGTCCGTTCCATCAGCAACTGGTCAGTAAGACCCTGCCACCAGACCAGAAAGTCATTGGTGCCAGATATTGGAAAAAATTATTTGATAACTATACATTATATCAAAGACAATTTTATGTAATAATAAAACTATAATAAGGGCAAAATTTACATTCCTGAATCCATTGGGGATATTTATATGTTTCTTCAGTTGTGTCATTCATTCTACATCCATAATTCTAATTCAGACCCTCCTGAGGCTAGTCCTCCTTTCTTACCATGTCTCCATCTATTGGTTTTTCAGGGCATTCTTCTGATGTAGGTGAATGACATCCTTTAGAGGTCTGTAAATAACATCGTTTGGGTGCAGTGATCTTAGGACTGGTAACTGGAGTCCCACATACATCAAGCTGTCCTTGGACAAAATGTGCTCTGAGTTGAGAAAAGGTGTTATGTCCTGGGATGGTGCAACCAATTGGAGGTCCAGATGTCCTTATTGCAACTGTAGCCTCTATTTCTGCAGGACACAGAGCTTTTAGAGTTCATCCATGAAATAAAAGACATTTCACCCACTAATTCAATACATACTTGAATCAATAACAGGAATGGGGAGTCCTTTAGACACAGATGGTACAGCTACAAGAGGCATCTTCTCTCTACTCTTTGCACCACTGGATCTCTGACACACAGCATTTCTGTAAAAGTCACACACTACAATTATACAATGATAGTTCATAAAATACGATATATTCAGTTTCCACGAAGTCATGCATAACAAACATCTACCTTCTTAGCTCATTGTCACAGCTCTATTGAACACCATAAACTCAAGGCAATTTAGTGTGAGATCTTAATTTTGTTGAACTTCAAATCACAAATTTAAACTTCAGCATTTTCTTCAGTAAGTCTCTATGTACTGTACTCTTTCCAGCTTAGTATATCCAGCACTCGGTGCTGCTTTTGGTGAATGTATTTGCTCTACCACATACTTTTTTTTTGGATGCTACTCCTTCTGTACCAGTCTGAGAACAGCAGGCATTAAACATTGGGTACCACTGGTCTAATACTCTGAAAATTGCATATTCCTCCTGTTCACAGGTAGCTCAGTGATAGATGTCCCAGGAAGCTGCAGACACTGCTGGAGTTCTTATACTGCTTCACTAAGTCAGCAACAGCTCCAGGATTTCTGTGATTAAAATCAGCTCTTCATTAAACATTAACATCTTTACCACTGATCTTGATGAGGAGATAGAATGCACCCTCAGTAAGTTCACAAACAACACCAAGTTTGGAAGGAGTGCTGATCTGCTTCAGGGCAGGGAGGCTCTACAGAGAGACTTGGGCAGAGTAGATCAATGGGCTGAGGTCAAATGTATGAAGCTCAACAAGGACAAGTGTTGGGTCCTGCACATGGGCCACAACAACCCCATGCAATGCTACAGGCTTGTGGAAGAGTGGCTGGAAAGCTGTCCAGCAGAACGGGATCTGGGGGTTCTGACTGATAGGCAGCTGAATATGAGCCAGTAGGTGGCCAAGGAGGCCAATGGCATCCTGGCCTGTATTAAAAAGTGTGGCAAACAGGACCAGGGAGGTGATCATCCCTCTGTACTGGGCACTGGTGAGACTACACCTCAAATACTGTGTCCAGTTTTGAGCACCTCAATACAAGAAAGACATTGAGGTGCTGGAACATGTCCAAAGAATGGCAATGAAGCTCATGAAAGGCCTTGAGAAACAAGTCTTATGAGGAGCAGCTGAGGAAAATGGGGCTATTTAGTCTGAAGAAAAGGGAGGTTGAGGGGAGGCCTTGTTGCCCTCTACAACTACCTCAAAGGAAATTGTAAAGATGTAGGTACTAGTCTCTTCTCACAAGTAACTGGTGATAGAACAAGAGGGAATGGCCTCAATCTGTGCCAGGGGAGGTCTAGACTAAACATTAGGAAGAACTTTTTCACTGAGAGGTTTGTCAGACATTGGAACATGCCTCCCAGGAAAGCGTTTGAGGCACCATCCCTGCATGTGTTTGGAAGTCATCTAGATGTGGTTCTTGGGAACATGGCTTAGTGCTGGGCTTGGCAAAGTAGGGTTGATGGTTGGACTCAATCTTAGGCCTTTTCCAAACTAAGTGATTCTGTGATTCCAACAAGATATCTTAGACATATCAATACACATTGAGTCAATTAAAAGCAGTTTCTCCACAGTTCCAAAGTTATGGTGCTAACCTTTCCATCTCTGCTGTAGAGGTGTCCAATTTAGATATCTTGCTTAATGATGAGGAACCACATATTCTGTAGTCCATGTCTCTGGAACTTTCCAAACAGCTTCCATCTGAAGAAGCCCTTTTGCACTGAAGCCCACTTGCATTTTGACTAACGTCTGGCATGCTTTGCTGGAACAACAAAAAATAAAGTTTCAAGTAATTATTAGACAAAAAAAATATTGCCAGAAGAGCTAAATTTTTATTATACCTTCTTCCTTTTCTGCAAGATTTCTGCAGGCAAAAAATAGTGGAGATGCTTTCTTTTCACATGAGCTGCCTCAATCTTCATACCTTCCTTTAACACGTTGAGATTGTTAGCCTGCCTGTAAACTAACAAGAAAGTGTTGTAGCTTAGCAATGATGTTTGCACTAGGTGTTTGTCAGTTACATATGGTTTCTTTAGAAAAGAAGTCTGTCTTTTAAATCTGTCCAGACCAGACCAAAGGCAAGAAGTTTCCAGCCTAACTGAACACAGAATGCTACCCCAGCACTCTACATACAGCCTCAAGAAGATCAATGTGACCCGACACCCATTTCACACCCAGTACAGATCAGCTACACAACAGCAATTTAAGTCCAGATATTAATTTATGTGCTCAGTTACAGTTGTAGTTGGCTACTCATGCAGCTCACACAGATAATATCTGAGCTGATATCCTGAAGGAGAAAATACTCCTTAACCCTAAGGTTTCTGATTGAGAATAGACCTAGAGGACTTTCCGTATCAACCCAATTGTGCACAGCTGATGAGACGCATACCTTACCTGAGATTCAGATTATTTTTTTATTTTATATTTACAGTGGTGATAGTTTGTTTTGTTGTTTGTTTTTTTTTTAATAGTTGTGTAACATGTAACTTTAGTTTAAATGCCAAAATTCAATCTGTCCAAGAAAATAAAACTGGATTTTAGGGACATCTGACTTAAGAGAATCTTTACAATTTGAATAGGCTTTTCTTAATGCCTGTAAAGTGTTTTTTAAGCAATTAAAAATACTTAACAGGCCTAACATGAGATTAATAAGGAAGTCAGCTTACTGAGATACAGAGTGGGAATCAAAACATGCAACAAAAAGGCTTAAGGTTTTATACAGGAGAAAGTTAACTAAAAACACAAATAAGAACATTTTCACCAATACCAATAGTTGCTTCAAAGTAAATCCAATATTGTTTATATGTAAAAGTAGAGGTAAACTTGACTCAACAGAAGCCCTAGTGGGTGTTATAGTCCTTAACTTGAATGAGGTTAATCTGTGCTTTTAAAAATATTCTCTCAAAGTCAAGGTATGTGACAAATTTTCTGTCACATAAGCACAGGTCACCCCCACATTTGCCAAGGGATTTCACATTTCTCAAGAAATACCTATCCAGTTCAATCTCTCTGGATTCAAACCCTATATCCAAAAGGTACTATAAACTGCTTCACTAAAGTAAGAACACACAGCCATACTAATAAATTCTGTGCATAGAAATGAAGGATTTAACATTACTTCTAGTCCCTTAGCAGTACATAAACCTTGTTGACATAATCTACATTTGCCACAACACTGAAACAGTGCCACTGGATGCAATGTACAAGACAAGCATCAGAACAGATAAGTATGAGCCCAAGGAAGTCATCCCATCTGGCTTACGCCAATACTATTCACACTGGTATTATGTATAAACTCTTCATCAGTGCAAACAAACACTTTAAGGAGTCCACTGCTTGAAACTTTGTCCAAACACTTTTCCTTTGTGCTTATTTACAGTTAGGCATAAGCCTGACAGCACACATGCTCTTCTGAAAGGCACAAGAGCTTGGGAGGAACTGTTTATGGAGAAGACCAAGACTTTCAAATCACTCCTCACACCAATACCCCTTTATTGTAGTATTAGCTAACAACTCTTGCAATATTACTTTATTGCTACATCTATCCTAAGTAAGAACTAAATATGAACATGATGGTTTACATGCAAAACTGCATGCAATTACAATGTGACAACTCATTGACTTTTGAAGTTTTGAGTTCATATACACTAGCTGTTGTTTTGGAAGAATATTGTCAATAGGCATTATTAACTTATTTTTAAGCCTGATACAGTTAATTCCTGCCTTCTAAGTTCTGCAACTGAAAACTGGTTTTGACAGGCATAACTACATCCAGTAAGTGGGCAACTCCTGGCTTCACATTTGACTGTGCACTTCATGAAACACTGTTGCTTTGTATGTTTTTACTATCATCTGCAGAACTGTTATTTCACATAGAGTCTATGACTGTAGTACACATTTTTGTTTCAAGATGGACCTTTTAAAACATAATTTGAAAGTTTGGCAAACTAATTTCTATAGAGAGCAACACGTAGAAAATACCTAACATCTAATACCAGAAGCAAGCACAATTCACTTTGTGAAGCAACATTCACTAAAAAAATTAAATCTTACAGGACTAGAATAAACTATAGGCTTACCTGTATCTGTGAATGACTGTATAACGTATGTTAAATCAATGTTAACACTTTCTGCATTTTCCACTTTCCTAAAAATGATCCCAAGAAACCACATTGACACATATCCACTCCTAAAAAGACAGATTAACAAATCTAATTTATGCAGTTATTTGGATGCTAGTAAAGAGGGGATTAAGCAAAACAGTTTAGTTGTACACAGCAGTTAAAGATTAGCCCATACTTATATTCTCAGAGTGCTTCTCTATGAAGTTTTCCCTTCCTTAAAACATCTTACAGGCTCAAAACGTCTCCTGTCAGAGCTGATACCTACAAAACAGTAGGTATGTAACTGAACATCTCCTACAGATGAGCTGACATGAATGAATAGAAACAAGTTACAATACATTGGCCAAATTGTACTTCAGAAAAATAAGGAAACTCACTGTTTACGGAGTTCTTTGTTGCCAGGGAAAGACTGTGGCTGTACATGTGCAATAGTTATAAATTCATTCCTCTCCAAGTTTCCAACCAGCACACGAATTTTAGATTCAACAAGGCCAATCCTAATAAGAACAAAAGATGTACTAATTTTAGCTGTATCCAGCACATTAGTTATATGCCTTTGCATAATATAATGCTGACACAAAAATGCTTATCAATCAATAAGTAGCCAGTTAAATTCTGCTGAGTAGATCCTAGATTTTTATACTACACACACTATAGTTCAAGATGTTTCCAGTGACATTTGAACTTTCACATTTCCAAAGATAGCAGTACATGTGTTTAACATGTACTCTTAACAGGTCAGATACAACACTTCCACCTCCAATCTATGATGAAATTATCAAGAAGCAACAGATCGCAGCACCTCTGGATGCATTTTGAAGTGCTGCAAAGTTCCTTTTAACCCCAAAGCTGAAGGAGCAGAGCAGTTCAGAAAAGTCTCAAGCACAAGTGTTTAATTACACCTAAAAAAGGATGCAATTCTTCCTGCAGACTGGTCAGTGAAGAGAGTTCCCTCTTCTAGGCAAATTGGAAAATATAGTTCCTTTATTAAACATATAATCAAGTTGGCACAGTCATATCAGAAACTTAACCAAGAAATGAGTCATGACCAAGAAGGCCTTTCATTTAAGTACTGGCATTTTACCCTTTTATGTAAAACACTGTTAAGCTTGAAAGCATTTGTCAGAAATTTGTACATTCTTCTAAAGTATCCTAAGTTGATGAACACAGATGTGCCATCTATTCCCAAATCCATTCAAGAGCTGGTGAACTAAACTTGTTCTTACAGCAGACAAACTGGAGCAAGTACATCTTCTGCTTTTTAGTTTTCCCAGATGCAAAATAAAGCCTCAATTTGCCTTCATCTGTCACTGCAAAAACACTAGCTTTCACTGGAGGCAGAACCTTACTCATCTTTTCTGAGATACACAATAAGCTTTGCTCACTTAAAAACATTTCACATTAAAAATTACTTGTCTCTAAGGCCTCTGCCTGTAACTCCTTGTTTTATACCAGTGACTGACATCAAGCTGTAGCTGATACGATTTTTAACTGACCACACCAGCAAATTCAGGGAAAAGCATCTATTAGAGCTATTTTTAAACATTAGGTTAGCTGTCTTTTAGAGACAGCAGAAGAATTTTGCCTTAAAGCACAAGACAAACTTTGAAGTGTAACAAAGGTTCCCTCAAAACAGGAGTGTGTTACACAGATCTATTTTGCTTGCTTACTTGAGAAAAGCAAAGAACTAACTTTTCAATGAAGAATACTATTGCAAAGTAACATACACATTACAATACCTTAATTCCTCACCATTTCCCCTTATTTCAAGATTTATGGTTAGCATCGGTTAAAAAAGTTATTGGCACATATCCTTTCAGACAATGACAAGTGCCATGTCAAAGTAATTTCTTCCAATTACAATTGAAGTGATTCTCACATTTCACAAAGTAGATCAGCACTCCTGTAATTTACCTGTGCACTATCAAGTGTGCTAAAGTGATCATTTTTAGCACTAAACAGAAGATGTCTGAACACTGACTTAAAACTTAGTAAATACAATTTATGAGAATTCAGATGCTCTGTGAAGACTGTCATATTTCACCCAGATTAAACAGCCTTGTTTTACTTCACTGGAGAAAAGTAGGCTCTGGAATAGTCTGACTACATAATCAGAGCAAAGCAGTGTTGAGTGCCATCTAGTTCTAAATTAAATATAACATCTAGCAAAAAAGTTACTAAATCAAATCATCTAAGGATCTAGAACAGTGGTCTCCAGAGTCGGGGGGGGGTAGGAAACAGGGTGTACCTCAGGGGATGTACAAGACAATCCATTGTAGTATGGAAGAAAAATATTAGAACTTCAGTGAAGTTAACTTGTAAATGAGTACAAACACATTACAAATACGTATTCAAAAATAGGTTTTTTTCCTGATAGAAGTGAGCAATCCAAAAAGTTTGTCGACCACTACTGTCAGTAAAAGATCTAGCTCTCAATAGTGTCCATTACAGATCTGATCACATCAAGCAATCCCAGCTTGCTTCAGCCTCTGCAACAAGAAACATCTCAACTGCAGTAGTGTTGGGTAAGCAGCTTTCCCAGACTCCTTGCATCTGCATCTCCAGGTGACAGCATCTGACTTTCAGACACACTAGCCCTTTTAGTTTCTTCTCATCATGACTCAGATCTTTAGGTTCATCACTCAAACAGCAAGATTTATGTTACCTTCCCCTCAGAAGAAAGCTTTTAATTTTGCTGGTGAACTGTCTGCTTAACTTGCTACAGTATTCCATGCCTAGGTACACAGTTTAACTCTTTGTTTTTAATACAGCTAAAAATCAAGTGCAACATGAAATTGAGTTTTAATTATGTATCAAACCCATATTTAAAACAAGACTTACCACTCTAAGTGGTGCTCTTCAGTAGAGGCACTAGCAGTCAGCACAATATAATGTCTGGAAGAAAGAACAAAAATACACTAGCTCAGGACTTGATATTCCTTCAAGTGAAACCAAAACTTTCTTAGATGTATGACTTCCAGACAAGGAAGATTATATACTATATTCAGTACAGTATTAATTGAAGAAAGACATCTTTAAGACTGCTATATTCTAAATACCAGTTGATTTTTTCCTAATAAAAACTGTCAGTGGCATAGGTTTTTTTGTTTTCCCTATATTGATCCTTACTCAAATTCATATAACTACCTTCAGTTTCTGAAAAACCAGTCACGCTATCTTCTAATTAGATTGCAAGTTAAAATGCACTATACTAACCAGTAGGTAAATCATTTCAAATTCAGACAACATATTTCATACATACTTGTACTTCTGAAAGAAGTTCAAAGGCTCAAAGAGCTTTGACCAGTCTGATTTTCCTTGGAGAATCTCATTTGTAACTGCAAGACCTACAATTAAGGTTGAACACCTTATTACTATTTTGGTTTTAAGACTAGTAAAGCATGATACAAAATTTACAGGATAAAGATTTCAAACAGTAATTAACAAAACAAAAAGCAGGGATCCCCCCTTGACAGAGTGCAGGTCTACTACAACAGTTCATTTTAAGACTGGTTCTTTACTGCCTCCAAGAGCTGTACTTCTCAGAGACCTGTTCTACCTAAGAGGGCAGAACAACTTGTTCAGTATAACCAACTCAGATAATGTTGTTTCATATAGCAAAAATTCTACTCTTAATCAGTTAATAAGCATGGAAAAAACTTTACCATGTTTGAACTCCTCTACCATGACTGCTCGTGTTGATGCAGACACATTGTATGTTGAGTTCTGCTGTGGATAGGCTGGGGTGATGATAGGCATTACATGGTATCTGTCTGATGGGTTCACCTATGATGTTAAAACAATTTTGCTTAGGATCAGTTTAGGTTAGAAGTTTAAATGCTTCTGAATTCAGTGTCTACATACCCTAGGGTCCCATACTGGTAAATTAAGATTGCTGTCTTCAGGTTGTTTCAGCATTACAGGTTTTGGCCATTCCCTACATAACAAAAGCCAGTAGTAACTAACTGTGCATATAAAACTCTACCATGTAATTCAGGGTAGGATTCAATGTTGTCAGGATAAATATTATAAGAAGAACTCTCTGGAAGTGTTACTTTTTTATGCAAATTAAAATAAAGAAAAAGCTCTTACCATTTTGAAAAAACCAAGAAGAACTTGTTAACAAGAGTAGAAGCCAAAGCATTCGGATAGAGCTGACATGTTCTTGCTACCAGCATTGCCCAGGAAACCCCACCAAGAAATCCCAGCATGTTGGAGTAAATGCCACGTCCTAGAATAGACACTGTAGTTAGCCTGTCCTCTTTCGATAGCCAAGTATATTCCTTCAAATTTACAGTACCAACTTCATAACCTATAGAATATTTTGTACATTTCAGCTGCACAGTTACTTTTGTAGTGCAATGAGGCCAAAATTGTTAAACCTTGCAGTGCTAAGAATCATTAGCACATCACTTCCCAGAACACTGCAACTCCAAAATTTGCTTATGCTGTTACAGCTACTGCATCACTCCAACCTCCCATAATAAATACATCCACCATTCTTCTACCACTTGCTCTAGCCACATGTGCAAGTGGATTTTCTTATTCTGTATCTTATTACATATCAAGCTTTTGTACTTAACTTGGCATTTTTTATCATTTGTAGTCAGGTTCCCAATAAACAATGCAGTACCTTGCCTTGTAGACACTCCCCTTTCCTCCCCACTCTACCACCATTAATAAACACAATTTACCACATGGACAGACCTTGAATCTAAACTAAAGCAGCTTTTGGTTAAAAACTGCAATTTAAACAGCTATCCAAAGCTGAAGTGCTTATAATGGTCCTGTTTTTTCAGCATGAGGTGCCTCTGGAAAGGTTAAAGATCACTACTCACGTTTTGCCCACAGCTTGATAGCACGGAGCGTGAGTCGGAAGTTCTCTTTATTTGGCACTAGATGTAGTATTTCATCAGTAACTCTGCAGCCTGCAAGAAGAAAGTACAGAAGTTCCTAGAAATAGGTACCAATCGGTTTTATGCTATACACTGGATCAGTAGTTTACAGTTTAACATTCAAATTTATGAAAGCAAGTTTTAATTACTTGTTTTGTATTACTTTATAAGTTATAGATTACACGTAACACTCAGTACCACCTCAGGTAACTGCTGCCCCCAGCAGCTTTTTTTATAGTTTAGACTACAATCAACAATTTATAAGGCCTTTCTACAGGATTCCAAAAGCTCAGTTTCCTTTGACAACCAGGAACAACTAAACAAGTCAGTATTAAACAGTGAACATGTTAGGCTCCAGGCATTTAATTTTATTTTATTGAGCTACAACAGATTCTTCTGGATCAAGTGCTCTTCCTACCAAATCAGTTTCTGTAGCAAACTGGAACACACACACCTTGACCAAAGAAACATGAAATACAAGTGTCTAAACACACAACTTCTTGAAACATCCAAATTTAAATCCACTTACCACCTCCCCAGATCTCAAGTATACAGGAGATCAGTTTCTGCACCTTGTACATAAACTCAGGTGCGTTTTATACTGATTTTAGTAACACTTACTTTAAGAATCTATAAACTTGCCTACCATTTAAGCTCCGTATACATCTTATATCCAGGCTTCTCAGACGTGAGTCATCTCCAAGATCAAGGTTATCAGAAACAGTTTGCATAGGCAGTCTTGCAAACACAAGATCAATCTTAAAAGAAAAAAGTGCCAACTGTGAGTTAGGATGCCACACTGTTTGCAAATAACATGCTCGTGGGGGAAAGTTGAAGTCTAAAAAGAATGGTTAACATTGTGACTATAGATGCACCTCTCAAGAAATTTGCCAGAAAATTAGTACGAGTTCTACATTTCATGTACAAAACCTTCATTGCATTCTCTTTCTTTAAGATAGGAGTTTTTTCAAGTTAAAAAGATACTGTAAGTTTAGAATTTCCATTAAAGGGAACTTAAAATTAATCATAGAGTTAAGACATAGATAAGCTAAATCACCTCAACTATACTTCATTAAAGGAGGAAGAATTTTCTTTATACAGCAAGCCCTTTTAATCCTCAAGTATTTGCTTTTTAGTACAGTCTGAGGCAAGAAAATTATCTGTACAGACATTTACAGAATAAAGGCCACAAAAAGGTTAATGAGTGTCTTCATTATAGTAATACCAAGCAGTAACTTGCTTATATACTACATAAGTATGTAGGTATAGCATGCAGATCTTTATCCACTGAACAAGATGTATCCAAGATACAAAGGCTTTCTGCAGCTGACGAATCTAGGCAGGAGTCAAATGAGCACTCTTATTTTTATTTTCCAGACTGTCTCCTAACTGCCTCATTATTTGATTTGCAACAAAACATGTAGTTTGCTCTTGGTTCATACAGTGAGCTACACCACTTGCAGTCCTTCATAGAAAGGTAGCTTAGTAGAGCTAAGGAGAGTTAGCAAGGACACTGCCTCTACTACCCCTCTGTGCAACCCTTGTGAGATAAGTGCTATTCAAGCAGGCTACCATGGCAGGTTTAGAAAAAGAAGTCCCTACTTTTCCCATGCCTGCCAGACTTCCTAGGTGTTTATTTTCCTATAAGCTCTCATACTACTGCAGTGTCTTCTCCTAGGATTGGCTGAGGTCAGGCCTTTCAATTACAGTTTTCTAAATATATTTTAAGATAGCAATAATCTTCCAAAACAGCCCAGTCACAGGTCCCTAGAAAAGGTATCCTATTACAATGCAAGAAACAAATTTAGTCACTTAAAGAAACAAAAACTGAAATGCTTACCTCAATGCCATCAAATTCAAACTTGACAACTGGTACATATGCATCTTCAACTGCCTGTAAAGGATAAAATAACTGAGTAAGAAAACCTCTTTTGCTACTTGAATGTTTTTTCTAAAATGTGATACAGCATTTACACTGCTAAACAATATAGTATAAAGACCGAGTTGCTTCCTAACCAACAAAAACGTTTATAAGCTGCAAGCAGTATTGCACTAATTCTGTGTTGATAACCAGCTGTAAAAAGTTACTTACCCAAAGATTCAGAGGCTGACTGTGTATTGTAACAAACAAGCAGTGCACAATAAGCTACCAGTATCAGTGGGTGTAAGGTACTTGGCTTGGTAGCCAGGAAGAAAAGGTATTTCTGTGCTGGTTAACATCCACAGAAATCTAAAAAAATGGCAGTGCACACTAGTCTCCTGTATTTTTATTTCTAGTGTGACTGAGATGCCATCAGCTACCTACAGTTTTCATTTTGTAGACCACTTGCTAGAAACTATGCTGCAGCCTACTGTGAGTCTGTTTTCAGGTGACAGTTACCTAAATGTAAGCCCATTAGCTATGCATATGAAGTCCTTCAAAAAGTCTGCAGGAGAAGTACTAGGCTAATAGAAACATGTATCAGGATTTCAGTTTTACATGCAAGGTACACAGCATACATACCTGAGAGCACTTTTACAAAACACTTTTGTCTGTTAACAGCACAGCTCCTATTAACTGTATGTGAAGCTGACAGGGTGCATCCCTTCTGCAGCCTCAGGCTGAGTAGTCAGAGAGGAACACGACCAGAGGAGAATAAATCAGAGACCCTAAAGCACATCCAGAGTAACCCCATGGGGCAAAGGCACTGACAGAAGCCTTTCCACATTACATTCAACTTCCTTAGTTTTCAGGCTGCCTCTTCCTGCATGCAATTACCTTATTTACAAGCCTCTCACTACACCTAAGAGTAAAGCAAGGCTCCTAGGGGCAACATTGCTTTGACACAGCTGACTCATTTCCAAAACATGGGTGGGAGAGAAGTGTACCAGAAAGATTGTGTGATGTACAGTCTTTGGGGAAAGAAGCCAAAATCTTGACTTCAGCATTTTCTTGCTGCATTAAATAGTATTTTAGAAGGTGCTCAGAAACATTTTTTTTGCTTGTAAGACATTTACTATGATTATATGACATTTTCTATGATTCTATTTATCACCAATACAAATCTTTAACATGAATATTCTTATTGTAGAAGTTGCACAATCTATCAAGGAGAGAACTTACTCTTAAATTTTTTATTTCCTCCTGATGTTTTAGTTTTTCAAAGAATGACTGAAAAAAATCTGATCTTTCCACGTGTCTAGGAGCAACACAAACAGCATCTATGTCAGCACCTGCAAAGAGATGCCATTTCTTCTGTTATTGTTGGGAAACACTTTGAAATACTAGAACTATGATAAAACAATGACAGTTCTACCTTTAGTTTGTACTCCAAGCCTGTAAGAACCAAATGTAAATATTTTGCCACCAACACTTGCTACTGCTGAAGGGGAAAGATTCTGTGGGTAGAAGAGAAAGACTTGACTTGAGAATATATTATACATGTTGATTATATGCAAGTTTAAACTAGTGTATGAGTTACTTAGAAAGACTACAACAGCCTCCATAACAATGTCTTCTCACTTCCACACTGAGTTGCTAGTCTAATAGACTGATAGTTTTCCTGAAGTGAGCACTTGCAACTCCAAAAATCTATGAGTAATGTAGCAATCCTTTCATTAATTTACACAAATTAAGACCTATTATTAGTCTTCTCTTCAGCAGATGCACTTACATTATCACAACCCAAGAGCTATACAAAAGACAAGTCTGCTGTAATAATTTCAAAGTAGGTGGAGTGCTGTAGACTAATGGGGCAAGACTAGTGCCCATTTACCACTATCTCACCCCACAATGGGATGTTTCAGCTTTGTTAACTGCCACAAGTCAATTGATAAGAGCCACTTCAAATTTGTTCAAAGACTTCAAGATCTTGATCTGAAGTATCTTTTATACCATATTTCAATGGTAGTTACTACAGCTCTGCTTAATACTTCAGAAGAAAGTTAAGCTGAACTTTAGCATAAATCCTAGTAGCATGGCCTTCAAAAGGAATAAGGCTTCAGCTGTTTTAAGAACATATAGAATATCCTTACCTTGCTCTCACCAAGTTCTGAAATCCATTCTTTGACCAAATTATTCAGTTTCTCAAGAACAACCAACCTGTAAGGAAAAGCGAGGTTAATTTTGCCCTAAAAAACCCCCAGAGGTTTACAAACTTTAGTCTTGTTATACCTGTGATTCAATTCTTCCTCTTCTTCAAATACCCCAAATGGCTTCATTGCATCAACTAATTTCTGGGTATGAATGAAATCTATATCCTTAGGAGGAGCCAAGCTAATTGGAGAGGTAATTCCGTAGTGCCTTTGAGGTTGGTTCTGCCGCCTAGAGGTACTACTGTGGAAGAAAATAAAATACTGAGGACTTCACAAAAGAAAACCAAACCAAACTTACTAAAAAATACCCTTCAGGTTACGGGTTTCCAAATGAACTTCTGCTCTTTTAGCCAGCATCAGCATAAATGAGAAAAAATCCTGCTTGGGATTTTTAAATAACCTGACCTAACTTACAAGTCACAACTACTTTTTCAAAGAAAACTTGAGGATATAAGATCCAAATTGCTATCATCTTAATACAACTTATTTGCATTGCTCTAGACAGTTAGAATAGATAACCAGGAAATTAAAAGCTTTGGAACCCACTAAGGCTGACACTACATACAGCAGAAGCTTTGGACACATTTCAGCTTCATATCAGTTTTGATTTCAGGATATTCTTGTCAGCATCTTACTGAGATTAAACAAGACAATTTAACTTTGGCTTCTCTCAGTTATATGTATTTACTGTGGTTCTGCTGATTCTGGAAGGGCATTATACAATGGAAGAAAAACAACATTGAATGACGCAGACTGTTTAAGAGAGCTGATGCAGGAAATTGAGTATTGTTTTTGTTTATGGAAGGCTTTCAATGAAAACATCAGCAGCTAACGCTGCTATGAGAGCCTCATGCTCTTAACCGTTTGATTTTTCTAGTTCAGTGGCTTAGATGTACATACATCTGTTTTATACAGATTCCAGTCAAAATATAAAGCAGCACAAGTCAAGCTCTGTTTGTAGAGGCTGCTCAAATGTGGCTTAGCTAGCTCACTGCTCAGTTTGGAGACCTGTAAAGCTACCACCCCTGGTACACCAACTACAGCCAGGCTTAAGTTTCTCCTTGAATGCTCTGCTTGCCCTGCTTAGACTTATTTGCAAACAAAAGCAGCACAAGATTAACAGGACAGGACAACATTAAAGGCAGCATTAGCACTTTTTTTACACTATACAACCCTTGCTTTAGAAAGTGAAAAATAAAGAAAAAACCTGCTTTGCATTACCAACTGAAACCAGAAGAGAGAAAGGAGTGGGACAGGAGGCAAGAGCTGTACTTGATGGATCAACGATCTCTACAGAAACATTAGTAGCAAAAGAGGGAGACATTAAAATGTCTAGACAACTTGTCAAGGAGTTCATACCCAGACCCCAAGGCTGAAGGGATTAATTATGCTGTTACTCAAAATAGGCCTTTTTCTACTTCACATACAGACAACTTCAAATATTAGCTTGGTTAGTAAAGAGATGCTTGTAACTATTTAGAGGTACCTGACCCATTTCAGCTGGAATGGGATTAGCAAATGCTCAAGGGGCAGCTTCAACACTTGATTTAAGACACAAGTGCTTATTCGGCTCCTTATTTCTAATTGTTATCTTTACTCTTCCATTAAAGGAAGATGGATTTTTCTCTCTCAGATTAGCTTTTCATAATCTAGATGGATTTTACCCCCTCCTCTCTGAGTTTTTTTTTTTTAAACTTACTATGTTTTCCAAAACAGTGGAGGGTGGGGTGGCATATTAGGACTGCAGCCCTATCAACTACTCTGCCAGTCAGAACAGCTGTTTACTTACAAGTATAACTAGGCCTTGGCCTAATTTGCCTTGTTTATAAGCATTGTCAACTTCCACTTCATAAGTAAAAACATACATAATTATTATTTTCCTCCTTACGATATTATTTTCATAACAAACACAGAAGGAAAGCCTGAGTTAATTGCTGTGTGTTGCATCTAAATTAAAAAGCTGACAGCAGCAACTTACTACACATTTTATTAATTACTTGCATTGTACAACCTTCATCACAGAAAGTTGAAAAATGAATTGGTTTTAGACTTTACTGGCATATTCAGGATCTTCCAATGTACAGAAGGCCAGCAGCTACCTTCCATTGTTTCATTCTTACCACAGAGAATATCACTAGAGATTGACACAACAGAGAATATCCATTAGATACATCAGATGTAATTAATATAAAATCCTTTTAATCAAGAGGAAATATTTTTCAGTTTCTTTACTGAAATTTTGATCTCACAACTGAAAGGCTGAGGAAAACGGCACTTGGCAAGTTTTAATGAGTGACTTAGGATAACAGAATGTGTTCCTTTTTTTGGAATTAATAATAAAAAAATTACTTGTCTCTCTTGTACAGACTGCCGGGCACATACAACGAAGGGATTTCAAGAGCTAAAGAGGCACACACGGCATACCACTCAGGCACTTATCAACCTTTAACGACGCCTGTTACGGTTCAATGTTCCACCAGCTCTTGCTCGGATTTGTCCACCACTGTGACCAGCTCCAACGTCATCCCAAGCTAATTTAAATACACGGAGTTCACCTATACGGGTTTGTTCCGGGTCCTGTCACGCCTCCGTAGCCCTGCAAAGCCGCAGCCCGTGCACAGAGACCCCAGGAGAGCGCCCAGCTCAGGGCGCTGCCCGCAGCCCCCGGGCGGGCCCTTCTTGTCCCCAGCCCGCCTGCAGCCACAGGGATATTTATCGCTCCAGCCTCCTCCGCCCGCACCGCTCGGGGGGAAAAGAACGCCAGGGCAGCAGCTCCTGAACCACCAGCTGACGGCAGGGAGAAAATCAAGCCGAC
>NW_009952153.1:1596146-1644583 GCF_000747805.2 Chaetura pelagica | reverse complement strand
GTGTCAGGCACAGCGAGCGCTCGTTCGTTCTCACGCAGCGAGCGCCGAGGAGGCGTCGCTGCCCCGGGCCGGAGCCCCCGCCGCGGCCGGTGCCGCTCGGCGTGTCCGGGGCCAGCACGGGCTGTCACCTCGGCTGTCCCCGGCTGGGCATGAACCCGAGCGCCCCGGGAACGCTCCCCTGCGCCGCGACATTCGGGTGCCCATTCCCCGGTCACCTCCCGGCCTGCAGAACCTTCACGGTTACCGCCGTCGGGTTTTTGTAAAGCTTCATAAATCCTTGGGAAACCATCCTGCTTCCCAGCTCCTTGTCTTGCCTCTTCCTGAGGGGCGCGCGCCTCATCCCTGTGTTCTCTGGGTCGTTGGTTTTGCTGAAGTTAAAATGCGTTTCACCTCGCAAGATGCTTTGCAGAAATACAAACTTCTGCCCTCAAGTTTCAACGAACTAAGAAAACAAACGTTTGAGGGTCGCACTCGAAGGTGCTTTTAGCAGGATAACCTTACCCTACATTTCCGAAATAACTTCATGCTGTGGAGAATTAAAATATATTTATTTGTTGAATATTTGCACGGCGATACGTGTGCTAACGTTTCAAAACATTAGAAAATCCGATTCAAGAAGTAGAGAAAAAAATATAATTATTTCAAACTAGTTTCTGAGGTTCTTTTTTAACTTAAGCCTTTTTTATTTGCAGAGATTTATCATGATTTTCTCTAATATTTTACGTTCATCACAACGCCACTGTGGTCTAAGAATCATGAAGACTGTTGTTCGCATACTGCCTCCTATGCTTTTGCCCTAGTTTTCTGCCATCTCTATTATGTGAGAAAAACACCTGCCTTTATTTACTCCGAAATTAGTTGGCTGCTTAGTCACTGTTCTTTGCTTCTGCTTTAGTGCTGCAGCTGCAGCTGCGTTTGCCTCGCGATGTGAGCGGTGGAATGTTCTTAAATCATCTGCAACACTTAGGAACAAATCAACAGGTCTTCAAGCACAGAAGTTTTTCCTCAGGTTCAATTCTAAGACCAATAAAGCTTACCCTGATGGCTTCAAGCATGCGAGCTATTAAAAAGAAAAGGCAGTTGACGTCTGGGAAACAAAGGACATTAACAATGGAAGAAGCAAGACGCTCAGGTCCTAAGATCTTAGGGTGGCTGAAGTGCTAGTAAATAAGTAATGTCCTTTTTATGGAAAAGACACAGTTGTGAAATGCTGTGAGGGCAATAGCTCATTAGCATGCCTGGTTTTAGTGTGTTTTGTTGTTTTTCTCCCCCCCGCCCCGTTTGTGTGGGGTTTTTTTGTTTGTTTGTTTTTGGTTTGTTGTTTTTTTTATTGTTGTTGGTTTGGTTTTTTTCTTCCCCTGGAGTTTCTTCTAATTTCCAGTACTACCTTTTGAAAATACTTGGGAGTCTTCCTTGAAGCACAGAGCTGAGGAGACTTATGGGCGTGGCTATTCTGAGAGGAATTTTTTTTTTCTAGAGCAATAACAGTTTTTTGTTGTTTTGATTATATTTTATTTGGCAAAGTCTTTCATGACTCTTACTTCATTTTAGTGCTCTAACATTTTCATAAGTAAAGGACAATGAACCTGTAGACAGATCTTTGAAGGTAGTTTCATAGGAACTTCAGACATATGCATGAAAAGTTATTTACCAATTACTGCACCTGAACATTTCTTCTTCGAAATCTCACTGAAAGGTAAAGCCACTACAGAGGAAAAATTATCAGAAAGAAATGTATTCAGATTGGATTTTTCTTACAAGTGCAGAGAATCTTATCTATGTAATGTACTATGTATTATTGGAGAAAGATTTTGTAGATATAGATTTAGGCCCTGATGAATATCAGCTAAAAATAACATGGAATTCAATTCTGGAAAGTTGCATTTTGTAATAAAAATTATCGAGATATACTAAACTATTGCACTATGTGGAGAGAAATATGGTGACAGCAGTGAACAGTAGAAGGTTGGGATGCTGAAGACAGATTTCAGATGGATTTAAACAAGTGGTGATTGAAGGTTTGTAGTTGTTCGTTGGTTGTTTGGGTGGTTGTTTTTCCTTTATCTTTGAATTTCATCAATTTACTTAAGGGACATAATTTTACAAACTGCTGGTAACCTAACGAGCCACTCTGAAATGCAAATGCATAAAACGTTTATAATTTAAGTCGGTCCTAACTTGCTGCTGAATCACTAAGCTTGCCTTGGAGGGTGTGACCCCGGAACTCGAGCCATTCATTGTGCTGCTGTATCTCTTTCAGAGCCCGCTTGTAGCTGCGAGCTCCTCGTGCTGACGGGCAGAGTGGATTCCTACTGTAGCTGCAATGACTTGGTAGGATTTCAACTTGCCACTTGCGGGCAAGGCAGGATTTCAACTTCTAGGTGGATCAAAACCTCTGCTTCACTTTCCCAGGGAGGTCTTGGGTGCTTGTGCCCCTTCACGTGAAGTTAACTACTGCTCTTTGCCTGGTCAACAGGAACAGCAGACTCCATAAACTTGTACTGGCTCGTAGGGCAGGTGCAGTGTCATCAGGAGATGGATGGGTCACTTCTCTGTTTTACTTCAAATTGAAGTGAAGATTAATTACAGTGTTACTAGCTTCTAAAACAGTTTAGTTAATGGGAACTAACTGTGAGCTCACTGAAGCAGAACTAATCTTGCCACTCTCAATGAAGTGGCTTTGATCAGCTCATTCTCTCTCAGCAGGCCAAAAAGTAGCCACAGGATACAAGTGCTTAGTTTACAATCATGTTAATTTTGCTTTAAGTTTGTCTTTAGCTGTTGGAGATTAATGAATCAAAATGGTGTTTAAATTTCCAACCAGTTTGCTTCTAATCACCTGGCAGTATATTTCTAGCTGTTTTTTACTTTAAGTCAATCATCTAATGGACTCTGCTATTCTGCCTTGTGATAGTGGCAGTGCAGCCTAAAATGTCTAGGAACTAGCAGGATTATTGTGGAACATGTTATTTGTTTTCCCAGTTGTATCTTATCCCGTGTGTTTGTTGCCACCATGTTCAAATTTAGACCATTGTCTGTCTTTCCACTTCACTCATTTTTGCCCCACAACAACCTGCTCTGAGCTTAGAAGAGCAGGCTCCTTTGATTGCACCCGTGTGTATTTAATATAGTGATGGTGTTTCGGGAATACTTATGTGGAAGTGCAGACAGGGCCTCTGACACTTGACAGCTAACCTCAAGCTGGGGGTCTGCCTAACAAGATCTAGATGTGATAGCAGTTAGATAAGCAGACGGTGGATGGAAACATAAAGGTTTCTTCGATTTCTTGGGGTTTCGTTGTAAGGGAGGAACTAAGATGGTGAATTTGTGTATTCTTCTGAAGTGTTTGAATCTCCTGCAGATAACTAAGATGTTTTGGTTCTGTAGTTATCTGTTTTGAAGTCTGGTACCCTTCAAAAGGTATTATGAACGTAAAATTCTTTTGTCACAGCTGTTTACCTCTAAGTTGCTTACTTTTGGGGAGGAAAGTTGAGAGAAGTGTACTTGGTCTAGTGAAACAATCTTAAATTACAAGAATGGTGATCTCTGCTAGCTAACATCTGAAGAAGGAAAAAAACCTAATGTAGTAGGTTTTGGTTCAGAAAGTTTCTTGGGTCAGAAATAGTTCACAGGAAGGCATTGCCCAAATTTAATAGGATATGCCTATCCTGTATCTTTTTCCTTTTTTTCCTTTGCCATACTACCTTTATTTTACAGGTATGTGTTTTATTGGAGTGCTGAGAGTTGTAATTGGTTAATGTTTAAAATGTATTTTCTCTGACTTGAATGGAAGTTTCTACTTATCAATGTGCTGTACCTTTGTTTATAAATAGCTTTATATAGAGAGCAAAAATATTTGTTGCATTTTTGATAGAGGAAGAGTGTTTATTCTTTGCATTGTTCTTTATTTCGGAGGTGGGGAGGGTGGGGGTGGAGACTGAAGACCTTGGACAGCTGATGCTGTGTAGCATTGGTATTTGATCTAGCTCCATTATAGTTTGAACGTGGCTTTAAGACTGGCTTTGGTCATTAAGCCCTGATGCTAATACTCCTGATGCACTATCTCTGATCATGTTGAGGAGTCGTCTTTGTCATGAATTCATTAGTTTCATGCAGAGATTATATATAATTCTGATTGTTGCTTGCAGGGAAACTTTAAGGTGAGGAATGGGTATCAATAATTACTGACACACCTCAAGTCTGTGTGTGAATTGGGAGAATTTTTTATGTCTATTAACTTTGTAGCAAGACCCTGCTGAAGTTTTCTTTTCTTGCCTTTTTACGTGATAGCATTATGTTCCACTTCATGCAGAAACTTAGCATCTGTCCTGTTTCCGATAAATAGTTTGATTGTAATCTTGAGTTCATAGCAGGGAGCTCTCAGCTGGCCAGCTTCATATGCTGGTTTCCTGTGTTTGATGAGGCAGAGGTTCACCTCTTTACCTGGAAAAAAATGACAAAGCTCTAGGGAGGTTTTGTAAGTGTGCTTGTTTTTAACCAGATTTTTGTATGGCCTATTGTTTGAAGGGAAACAAATAATATATAATTTTGATCTAGTGTAAAGCATGAGTAACTCATATTGATCCTTCCAACAATTGCCCCCTTGACAGCCACGTAGATAGGTAGTGCATCCAAATGTGCATAATCTTTGAGTACAGATCAGGTTTACCACGGAGAACACTCTTTGTTCTGCTGCTGTTTTTTTCGCTGTATCGTTTGCCTGTTGTGTGTGTGCTCCTATATTCCTTATACTGAATGGGGGAGGGACATAATGAAAGGTGAAGACCATCTCCTGGTGGCCTCTGTATGCTTCCATTCTGGGCTTCCCATTTGATATTTGTATATTTGTGGTGGTTTTCCTGGGTAATCATGAAGGGGTAACTCACAGGGGCTACATGAACTGTATTACAGAATGTTAAAAAGGAATAAGAGCTTTGAAAAAGTGACATAAACACTGTTTTGGCTTTTCCACTGTATTTGTATCTCCAAATTAAGGGGAAATGCTGCAAATTAACTACAGCCTGTTGCCGTATTCTTCTGAAGTAAAGATACAATTGAGCTTTTGGAAAGGAGCTGAAAAAGAGGAGTACAGACATAACTAGAGCTCATCTTCTTTTACAGGGTTTTGTGGTTTTGCCACCTGTTCCCAGACTGTTCATGGGGCTTGTTCATTGTAATTAATAAAGTAAAACATAAATAATTGTTCTTTTCCTATTGGAATGGTTGTCTAATCTGGGAATTAGTATGTGCTAGGTAAGGATGGAAGTTATGCTGACTTACATGTTTTCTGTTTCTTGGTTTGTTTTTTTAAATTCTAACTGAAAAAGAGAAGCAGCAGTGAAGGAGAGTAACAAGTAATGGGTTGAGGAATTTGGAAAAGAGAAGCATTACAGACAGTTACTGCAGTTATGTTGTTGTGAGTATCCTTTAGGTCTTCTTGCATATCTGTGTGTGTACATGTGGCTATGAATATCCAATTATTCCTGCCTTGATAAGTGACAAATGTATGGGACAGAATCAACATCACATAAAAATATGCAAGTGCTTCCAACTATGTTAATTTTTTTCTAACACATCTATTGTGTATTCTGTGAGCTACGGGTAAATATTGAGATAATAGAAAGCTGGAGGAAGAGATCAACAAACATGAACAGTGGAAAAGATAATTGTAATGTTCCTCACCATTGTTTGAAAAGCAGTTCAAGGGCTGCCTTCAGGAATATTCTGCCTGGGATGGGTGTTCTGGTGTGTGCAGGAAACATGGAAACATTTTGAGCTCCTGAATACAAAGTTAATTGTTGGGTACTAAAATACAAAGGGTTTCCAGGTGGTATAGTACAATGTATTCCTGTTTTAAGTTTTCTTTATGCTGTAAGCAAAGAAGAAAATCGCAAATGTGCAAATAAGCTTACAGTTTGTAGGAGCTCGCAAATTCTTACTGTATAATTAGCATGCATATTATGTCTTCATTGTATTTCTGTTCACCAGGTTTCTCTTAAATAATGTATATGTAGCCTTTTTCTATTAACAAAACCTACGTTTTAGTCTGAAATATTTTTTTCTTTTGCTTGCTGTTTGCAGCAATGTAATAAAAAGTAGGTATTCGCAGGGAGGATTTCTGAAAATTTTGGATATATGGTGTTACTGTTTTCTGAAATTATTGAAAATTGATCCAATAGGAATTTGTTGCCAGATACGTTTTCCATCTTTGAAGTGCTCTTTTCTCTGAGGAACTCTTGTTTAATTGATAACTAGGGGATGGCTCGATGACCCTGAATTCTCTAGGTAGTGTTTGCTACTTTGTACAGGAATTTTTAATTATTCCTGATATTTAGGAAATAATACTAATTCGTCCGTGGTTGCATTTAGTTATGCTCTCATCTGCCAAGCTTTGGGAATGTTTTACTCTAGTGTGAAACCAGGGGCAAGTGTGAGCTGAGAAAGTTATACTTTAATGCTTAGTTTTATGTGATTTGCTGTATTACCTGTGAAAGCAGTCAGCACTTAGAGATTAAAGAGCTACACAGTTAAAATCACACACATCTTGATAAATAAAACAATTCTGGTCACATCAACATGGCCCTGAAAATAGTGTGCCATTTTAAGAGAATTGCATGGTGGGGTGGGGGGAGGGGGATGGGCGGGGATGTAGGAAGGAATTACTGTGGTCTTCACCTGCCTCGAAATCTGCTGGTGTGGGTATATCTGCAAGTATCCTCTTTGTTAAACTTCTTCCTTCCCTTGATGAATGACCAGCAAGTTATTTGTTTCTGGGTACTGTTGTGTGATGCATGTGAACAATAACACTGAATATGTTACAGTCTGGATAAATACAATCAGTTGCAATAATCCTAGAAAGCAATGGGTTCTGTTAACCTGAACTCTTTGCTCATGAACAATCTTTTGAACGCTTGAGTTAGGTTTTGGTGATTGGTAAACCATATATCTGTATTGCTTCATTGTGATACTGCTGAAATGAATGATTCTCCTTTAAACCTTAGGCTCCAGAGGCTTACGCAGAGGTTTTTAGTGGGGATGAGATCATCCTACGTGTACAAAATGGGCTGTGCTGTGACTCCGTTTTCTGACCTATCTTCTTTTGCATGTCCTCCTGCCTATGCCATGTAGTTTTCAGGTCACCTGCCCGAGGAGCAGAGCAGAGAGATCTCAGGGCTGAGAGCTTCTAGCTATTAAACTATAGTCATCTTGCTGCTGTGAGGATTGTCCTCAATGAAGCATCCACATGAGTGCAACAGCATCTATAAATTGTCTGGTTTTGCTTTAGGATTTCTTTCAATGCCCACAATTTCTTGAGTAGAATAACAGGAAGTAAAATTAATTATGAGGCATAAATACTGTGATTAGGCATTTAAATGTTTATATGGTAAATATTCTCCACCCCTAGTTAGACATGGCTGTGGAAGGAACCTACTTGATTCATAAGCATGCTGTGCAAATCTTGGTATTGTTTAACAGCATGAGTTAGAATGTAAATTCTGAGTGAAGGTCTCTCCTAAAGGCTAGGTCTAGCATGATAACATAGACACAGACCAAGAACTGTTACCCTGCAGCTCAGCAACTTGTTTATTTTTATTTGTGTAGAAGTAATTTTTATTTCTCACTAAGCAAGAGACTAATGCCTAGACTGACTTACTCTTTCCTTGGACGGTAACTTCATAGATTTATTTTTTTCAGTTACACATGTATTCATTCAATTTCTTCTTTCATGTGCCCCATCAGTGAAGCATGTAGGAAGATAAAAATATTAATTACCCTCAACTCCTTCAATAGTAAAGAAATAGGTTTTCATATTGCTAGCTTCATACCGTACTGTAATTAGCAGCATTCAAGAGAGCCTGCTGATGTGAAGTGCAGAACTTGGAAAAGATTAGAAAAGAAACCTCAGTGCTATTCAGCCTTTACCTCCAGCTCTGCAGCTTTCCAAAAAGTATACAGTAGATTTTCAGTTTAGTGAATATTTCTCGGCTGGCAACAGATAAGCCATCAGTTTCCTGGGAGAGGACAGAGCATAGAAAACAGTGGTTGCATAGTCACTAATGGAATGCCTTTAATGCTGGCTAGATGATCCTGAGAGTTTTTAAAATAATGATAAGGAGAATCTAATTTCAGTGAAGCAGAGTTCATTCCTGATAAAGGGATTTCTAGAAACAGGTTCATTGTAACTATAGAAACACCTAAATTTTCTAATCTTTGGCAGAGAATGAGAACAGACTTTTCTGAGTTCTCAGTAAATCCCAAAGCTGATAGTGAATGCTATGCACATCTATTGTAGTAGGAAAGAGGCTCTTTGGAACTTGCTTCCAGTAAAATATTCTCTATATCAGAGTAATATCATCACTAAGCTGCTTAATAATGGAAACAGTGGTCAGAGGAATGTAGCAGTGAATGTCCTTGGAGGTGGGAGAAAAAGGCTGAAGCAAAGTCAATTTTCTGAATCTTTAATAAAGTTGATTGTCCCTGATCACAGCCCTCTTTTAGTAAATTGGAAACCAAGTGTACTACTTTTGCACTTACAAAAGAAGAGGAAAAAACTTTTGGTAACCCCAAACAGGAGTAGAAACAATGCAGACTGACAGTAGGCAACTAAAAATACGGATAATACAAGGAAGATGAAAGCCTACTTTAAAACTGTCTTTACTGTAAAATATAAGTGTCAGGTGAAAAATCACTTAGTGAGCACCTTACTTAAATTTGAACAGGATTTGGTACAGAGCCAAGTTCAGACTGAAGTGGTACACTTTGAACCTCAATTAGTTCTTCAAGTTCTGCTATGAAATATGTTGCTTCTCCTTCAGCTGTTGTCAAATGAGAAGGGAAAGCAGAAGATGGAAAGATTTCCTTGAAGTTGCTTTCTTTTTTTTTTATGCAAGGGGATTTTTTTTTTTATTTTGGAGCACTCCCTCCTGTAGGTAATGTCTTAGTGTGCTCCAGGAAGTTTGTGAAGGATTATAGGGAGCAAAACACTGTTTAAAAATACCAATGTAAACTAAGTCATATTTCACTAAAGTAAATAGTAATGAGTGATAAAGCATAACAAGGTGATCAGTGTGACAAATATTCAATGCCATGCTTTTAGAACCACTTTCCTATCTTCCTGTTGCTAGTTCTGTAGATCTTGTCACTGAAAAACAAGGAGCTAGATTCTCAGCTGGCGAAAATCTGCATATGCAATCAAGCTTGCATAGTTCAATTGAAGTCACCTCACGTACCTTTTTAGCACTGTGAAGACTAATTTTTAAATTGATAAGGTCAGTAGTGAGTGCCAGTAATGCAATGCATGAAAAGTTAGTTTACAAGCAATATTGCTTGAGAAGGATGATTCTTTCTTCCTCTCCATCATGGAAGAGGGGAAAATACGATGTGAATGTAGTCTTAAAATTTCCCAAGGAGCTGCATGGATAGTTAGACACAGAATGACTTCTATTTAAGACAATATAGCTTTAATAGGAGGTACATGGTTAAATACCCAGGCAGCTCTTTGAAAATATGCCACTGGATTGCAACAAGCTGTAGTGACCCTGATAAGCACTTTAAACCCAGTAATACTGTGCTGTCAGAGGAAACTTACCTGATGGTCCAAAACCTGAAATCAGAAATTAATAAAATTATTTTTTACTCTCTCATGCAGAAATAATGTTTTGTGAGAGAAAGACTTCTCCTTTTCAGGAGTATACCACTGGATTTTTGACAGCTGTAAGTTAACTTGGTGCATGTGTGGTTTTAGTTTTTTTGAACTTCCTTATTTGGCCAGGGAAAATTTTCTCCCAGGTTTGGCCTGAGATTTTACCCCAGACTGTAATTTCAATTGTTATTCCACTCTGCTTTCTTAATATTTTTCAGCTCAATATGATATTTTGCATTTGTCATAACTGTTGTATATTGTTAAATACCAATGCAATTAAATACAGGAAATACATTAACCTCTCAGAAGGAGCCTACAATTTTAGACAGTACTTCGTTATAACATAGAGTGATTTATGAGTATCAACAAGCATCTACTCATCTCCTTTCTCCATGATCACATGTGCAGGGACTTGCCTCTTGGTTGAGCTAAAGAAACAGGATTCAGGAGTATGGCCTAGGATTCAAAACCCAGCATCCTTTAGACAGTGTTAACTCTGTGTGGGAGATTGAGACTGGCGTTGCTCTCTGCAGGTGACACCTGACAGATCTCTCTCTAAGCTTCTCAGCCACTCGGGCAGTCCAGGAGGTCAGGAGAGACAGATCCTCTGGTGCAAATGTGTCCAGCTCTTCTGCTAGTTCTGCTGCGTGAGACGTGAGTGAAAATAACCAGAAACTGGTATCTTAACTAGTGCCTTCTACTGTGTGTTATCTCTCTCTCTCTCTCGGAAATACCTTACTTGATACATTCTATGATTTCATTTGTGGGCTTTTTCCCTTTTGTTTTTCAGGCAGAAATAATTGCCCTCTGGAAGAGCTGGAAAATACACAAGTAAGTTTTTAGCCTTTTGGGTTTTTTTCTTCCTCCTCTGAGTCACCTTCTAGCAGACTTTGTCATTCAGCAGTGTCTGGCTAGAGAGCTCACAAAGATTAGCCTCCTAGCACAGGAATTTAAATTGCTTAAGACCAGATAGTGAAAGCTTCAGAATTATTGAAAAATTTCAAGGTGTGTTTCAGGTTTTGCTGCATCTGAACCTGAAGCAAAAGTGCATGCAAACAGGCTTGGCATTCCAGGAGCAGCAGCACATAAGTCTCAAGATCTGGATGTGAATCTAGACAAAAATATAAATTTTTGGCTTTTAAATTGTAATCCGTGTAACTAGAGGCAGAAGAGTAGCAGTGTCTATTTTTATTTGACCTTAATATCACATTTTGGCCAGCATCTGCACAGTTGCCTGAGTGCAGTGATCTGGATTTATGTTGTACCTTCAGCAGGGTAAATGAGCATAGAGCTTGTACAGATTAGCTTGAGTAGATGCCTACGTATCTTTCCATCCATGTGTCAGATTTATTTTTGCAAAATATGTAGTTTTTATCTGAAACTTTCTTGTTGCAGTTGCTCTTCTCTCAAAATGTAGTTTTTCCCGGGGAAAAAAAAAAATAAATTCCATGATCTTTAGGAAAGAATAATGAACAGAGGATGCAGCCTTTACCTGCTGGGGAATGGAATATAATACTTGCCATCCAGAGGGTTGATTTTTCTAGGGAAAAACGCAACCTACTACTCCCTCTCCTGGCCTCATAGGGGAAATATATGGATTTGTCAAAAGGGGGCATTCTTGCTTTTTCAGACAAATGAAAAATAAGACATAAAATAAGTGTTATAGCTAGACCTGTCATTTAGGTAGAGCAGAAATTGCTGAAGATGACAAAGTCTTTACCCAAAGCAAATATAACCGGTGGAATATTAAGTATCATAAGTGATTTGTAGACCAATTTAATCTCTTATTTTGTGGTGAGAGGTTTTATCTATCTCACATAAGGTTTACTCAAAGCTTTTATTAACTGATGAAGATGTCCACTGCACAGTTACACACACTCTCTGTGTATAAAAATACATGAACCCCCCCTCAATTGTCAATTAAGTCCCATATAGAACAATTATCAATATATTAGTGAAAATACAAAAGTGACAAAGTCCTGCCAGTCTGGTATAAGGATTTACTGCACTTAATTTTGTGCTGACGTATGTAGAGTTGACAAGTAATAGTTGGGCAAATTGTGCATTTTCTTAAAAATCTCTTGAAAGGACAAATCCTTATGTACAGCCAATCTAGATGTACATCTGGAAATTGAGAAATAACTTATGTTCTGGATAGTTCCTTCTCACTGAAACAAACAAATCCAGGACTGATTGTGTAAATACAGAAGGATGTTGGTTTTAAGCTTTTATGGTAAGAGGTGTCAACAAAGATGTTCACTTCTGGGTTTGTTTGAGCACTTACAGTTTAAACGCTGTTAACCAACAGGTTCAAACTGGTGCTGATAAATCCTGTTTATAGCTAAATTTTACTCTGCCTTTCACAGGTATTCATAATATTTTTATTCGTTCTAGTGAAGAAACTAGTTATGGTCCTTATGATTAGTTAGTCTTTGTGTGCATGTGTCAATTACTACGTGTTACCATTAATATTCTAGATTGACTAAGGGAAAGCAAATATATGAAGAAAATTGCATCTGAAATAATACTGTTCTCTTTTCTCAATAATTGTTTGTCTTTGGAATTCAATTTTTCTAGATAACACAAATTTAAAATACTGCTTCTATCTGTCCCAAGTTTATAGAATATTTTAATTGTGTTGTACAAAAATGATTTTTAAATGAAAATCCAGTTTCTTATGCCTCAACACCTGATTTTAGTGTAGTGTTAGGGCTGGGATACAGATGTTTCTTTTGCTAGCAGATAGAATCAGCAGACACCAGGACAACAAACAGGATAAGGGGGCAGATCTTTTGAAACATGTAGCTTTAGAGGTCCTGTAGAGATGGCCATAAAATAGTTTATCTTTAAAACAAGCATAAAAATTACATTTTCTTTCTGCACAACCAGTCACCTCCTGTAGTCACTCATTACTGAGTAAAATGGGTGCAAAGCAGTACCAGACACTACTTACTCACCAAATTTATAAGTAATTACTAAGCTGCAGAGAAATAGTGTTTACACTGATAGTTTTCTCATGGCAATGAAGGAAAAGTATTGGTCTGAAGCACTTGCTTCTAAGCTCCTCGTATCTACTTAGCCAGGGTGGGAGGTTAATTTGGAGTTAAATATTTGCATCAGATACTCAAGCTTGTCATGCTTTAAATTGCTAGTGTAGACATACCCAGGCCCAGCTCTCTGTAAGAGTATTTGAAAAAGATTAAGTTGAATTTAAAAGGAGGAACAGCATAAAGGATTACAGAAAAGCAGCTGTAAGAATAAGGAAGAAATCTGTTAAGTATAATCTGTATTTATTGTCAACTCAAAATAAAAATAAAATGTTAGCAGATAAGGAGTTGCAATTAATCCTTGAAGCAAAACAATGGCAAAAAGGTTAAAAGGTGGACAGAAAACAGGAAAGATGGTCAGTCTGTTTCTTTGAATAAGTGACTGAGTATATATTTGTTGGGATTGTGCCTAACAACATGTTCTTCCCTAGTATGACTGTTTTTAGGATTGCTGACGGGTGTGTGTGTATGTGTATTGTGTGGGAATTCTTCCATTACATGGCTTTTTTGTAATATTTTGCACCAGGTGGTGCTCTTTTGGGTTGACTGCAGTAGGATATAAATACAAAAATTGTAATTTTGTTTTGAGTCAGATGATGCCCAGGTGCGTGATTTAAGCATGGTCTTACTCCACTAAAAATCAGTAGGTCTCCTAAGATAAATGATAGTTTATTATTTTTTTTATTAGGAACCTATTGTTAGTGGCCTTCGGAAAACAAAATATTGTAGTAGAAATGTGGCTGTACTTTGAATATGTTTATTGGTATGTTTGAGCAGGTGGGAGGGAGTGTAAGATATTTAGCCATAAAAAAAAAACCTCAAACACTATAAATAATCTCTACACATGATTAAATAAAAATCAGGAACTGGACTACTTATAAACTCCCCCAAAATTATGCTCGTAAGAGAACAAACGCAAGCATCCTCAAACAAGACTTGCTATTGCATAGCAACTGTTTGTTCCTGGTTCTATTCCTTATTATTGTACCTTGCCCCTCGTGCATGTTGTTAAGGCATGTGGTTAGTTTCAGGTTTGATTCTGCAAGGTGCTAAGCACTCTTGCCTTGATCCTTTGGTGCATTTAAGGATGTGTGTAAGCAAATGGGTAGGATTCTGTGGGATGGCTTGTGTGCTTGACATGAAGCATGCAACCTGGTCCTTGGGCAAGTCAGGCTCCAAATAACTTTGCTACTGAGGAAACCCTGCTGCAGCCTCAAACTTGTTCTTGGAGTTATCGATAGTTCTTTATTGATGGTATTGTATCACACTGAAGTTTCAAAATCTTAGTCTGTTTTTCCAAAAGGTCTGTCCCATCCCTTTGTGCTCTGATTTTAAGTGGGTTTTTTTGTGTCACTAGAAACCAGTGAAACTTTGGGCTGCTGTTTGAGCAGTTCCCTTATTACTGGTGATTCTACTCTGAAAATGATAGTGAGTTTAAACAGTACACCTCTTCTGTAATTATTTTTTTTTTTAGTTGTAGCTTGGCATCTCAGAGGGTTGATGCTTGAATTTGCTGGTGGCTTTAAAGTTCTTGGGAATGTGTAGCTTGCACATGGAGGTCTAGTGAACTGAGCAGTTCAGTTATTCCAGCTTTAGGTATGGGAAGAATAGGAACCTTGCACATACTGTTTCTGTAGACTCATGTTGTGCTTACCACTGCTACGTGGTTAGACCTGATTCAAAAATGCAAAGGAAGAGAGAAGAAACTTGCTCTGACTGTAAACTAAGAGGGTACAGGGCCATGCAAACATCCAGGAATAGCCATTTGTAGGATAGCTTTGAGTAAATTCTACATCCTGGAGCTCTGCTATCTATGATGAATTCAAGCAAAGTTATTTTGGCAAGACTTTAATTGCACAGTGGAAGATCTATATTATTTGAAACATTACTCAAAGAACTGGGGAAGAAGTATATGAAGTATATAAAACTTCTGCTAGTTCACAGCACTGGAAAGAATATAATGGCACCAGGTGTTGCATAAACACAGGATCTAACTCCTGAGGGGAACAAACTGACAAGAAACAAGATAACTAATCTAAGGACATGCTATTGCACCAGCCTTATCCAGTAAAATGCTTCGTTTAGGGACCAATATTGCCCACCTCCTGTTAAGTCAAATGGACTCATGAAAACTCAGTGTTACACATTAGTGATCCTTTAGCTGACTTGATAGTGAACTTGTTGGGATGATAGTTGTTTCTGTTTTAGGTCAAAACCATGCTCTGGCTAACCCAGATGAGGGACAAAATTACAATTGCTTTAATGATATTAATGAATTCTGTGTCTGTCTTGTTTTAGAGGAGGCTGAGTACACAACACTCTTAATCAGTTCCTGATTTAACTTGAGCCAGCAATGATCTGTTTTAGGCTCTTTTCAGCTCATGGTAATTCTGAAGTCCCAAAAGGAGCTTGAGATGACTGATCCTTATTTGTCCTAATCAATGCCTATTTGGACAATACAAGGGATAACGTATCTCAGCAGTGTAATGGACACTAATTTAAGTAAGAATTGGCATGAAAGGTTTTGATACAAAGTTTGAACTTGTACAGAGTTCAAGGAATTGCATGCCCATTTGGCTGTGAATTTTCACACAAGTTGCTGGACACGCTTCACTTGAAACCATACTCCTGTAGACTTGGTTTCATTTAAAGTGGAGAAAAAAACCCAAAATCCTTGAGAGGATAAACCAGAGGGCTCTAAAAGCAGCCTTTTTGTTTATAGCTTAAACCTGCAATGAAGGTAGTGCAAAATTTTCTTAGAACAAAACTTTATGAGAAGCTTGGAGAGGAATTAAGCTGATTTGTTTTCAAATTCCTCTCAAAAAAACTACTCATCTTGTATCACACACAGAAGATGAACGCAAGCTGACATTTTCTGATCAAGCACCTACTTATCTCACAGGTAAAAGCAAAACTCCAAAGGATTTTTGGGGTTTGGGAAAACACAGACCCAATTCTGCAACTCTTAGCTTGGCTCTGGCTTCAAGTATTAGTACAAATATTGTATTAATTAAGAAATCAAGTAGAGGAGTTCTTCTGGAGTTAGTGGTGGGTGGCAAGAAAAGGTAAGCCATAGTAGAATGATATATAATGTGCTAGTCCCTGAAAGTAGAGGTGTCATCTTATTCCTGACACACTGTCAAGAAGATGTTTTACTGATTTGACTTTCTGTGTTGAAGAACCTACAACAGTTACTTAGTAAGTGGTTTTATAGAGAATCTCACCCATGTTACAATAAACTAAGCTCAAAGATAACATCTCTTTTATGCTTTTATGCTTTTTGGATGATAACTGTGAAAAATTATCTAGTGAAGGTCAGCAAGCTGTACCTGTGGCCCTTTTCTCATGACCCCTGTGAGATAAAGTTTACTATCTTGGATTACAATGCCACGTCAAATGACAGGTCTGCCTGTCTGGCCAACGAAAAGTAATTGAGGAGTGTTACAGTTTTACAATCTATGTTTCACTGTATTTGTAGCTTTTTGAGCTGTTAGACCTGAACAAAATAGGTCAGCTTTGACAGAATAAGGTTGGCTCTTGTTTTTCTTCAGTTTTTGAGTATGCCTGAGTGTGTGCCTTGTGCCTAAAAGCATCATATAGGAAGAACAGAATTTCCCGGAGGTATTGGTGCTATAATTTCACTTACAGCATGAGTTAGGATTTTTAGTCTTATGGCACAGTATTTTTTGGTGGTTGTTCTAAAATCTGTATCTTGAATCCCAGATCTGCATGAATTTAAACAAGTAATCTGATAGACTCCTGTAAGTGGGGAAGTAGGAAATCCCTACCAGCTGGAACTGCTTAATAGTGGAAGCTTTGCTGACCTTAGGTTAGCTGTCCACAAGCCGTTTATTTTTGTAGGTACAGGGCCAAGAGATGGAGCAGCAAAATAGTTTCTATCTTGCTCTATTTCTCGCCCTCATCTCTGCAGTAGTGTTTTTATTTGCCACACCCACATTGTGTCCTGAAATCAATGAGTAATTACAAAAAAAACAACAAAAAAACTAAAGCCAAAACAAAAGGGATTTGTAGGGGTTTTTTTGCTGTTGATTTAAAAAAAAATACTCTCTTAGGCTTTGGGGCAGCATTATCTGTGTAAATGGATCCTTCTGGCTGATTTTCCCTGAAGCTGTTAGTATCTGCTGACTAGCTTGGTGATTTTTAGATAACTTCATCCTTAGATACCTTCAGCTGCATGAAATGTCTTATCTTGCTGATTTTGATTTCTATTAGTCTATTAATAAATGTGTAGCACAGTAAAAAATTGAAGACAGAATGGCTTATGCTTTTCCAGGCAAACTATGTCTAGAAAGAGGACACATTGAAGAAAAAAGACTGCTTTGGATACAGAGGATGATGTAGTTTAATTTCTGTAGAGAAAGGGTTAACAGTGGCACCAAAGCCATCAACTAAATAAGTGTGTTACCTGGAAAAGGTTTTGTATGTGCTACAGTGCTCTCTGGTATGGTGTGTGAGATACTCCTTTTTGATTTATGCTTATGTTTCTGGGCTTGATGGAGAATTGCAGGAGAGGGGGGAGAGGCAAGATTTTCACTGGGTAAGCTGCTGCTTCTCTGCACTTTAGGATGTCCTCATGGATCTTGGAAGCATGTTCAGCATGTTCCTTTCGTATGCCCCATTGGAACTGGGTAGGTGTGTTTACTCTTTCAAGTTCTGTTTGCCTCTTGCAGGGTACAGAAGCCACTAGTAGGAAACAGTTTAATACCATGCTGGTGGCCAAAGGAAAACAAATTATTCAGAAATTCCTGTAAAAAAATTGTATTTCTCAGCTTTTCCAGCAGTTTTGCTTCTAAAGATGGACTTCTATGATAAGTCTTGTATGGTGTTCTGCTCTAGAAAAAAAAAAAATATTTAGGGAACATTTTAGGTGCATTCATTTCTTGCTGACTGGAAAACAAAGCCTGATATCAGTCAAATGCTTTGATACCTGTGTGGTGGTTATGTCTTTCAGGCAAACAATTTGGTATATAGACTTCTCTGTACCCTCAGAACAACACAAGCACTGAAAATCCTACACTTATATGTACTGGAGAAAACAGAGCTGTATTTGTGCTATGTTTAAGATACTTCATGATCAAATACAAGCTGTGTGTGTGTTTGGGAAGCTTACATTTAAGTGGCTGGATGAACTGAAAGACCTGAAGATGAAAATATTTTTCAAGATAGATGTAGAGTAACTGTGGTAGAACAGCTGAGATGTCACTGGTGTTCAATATGCATAAAACAGTAGAAAAGATGTTAAATGAGCTGGAAAAATTAGGAATGATGGAACTAGTGTAGAGACCAAATGCTCCTTCTTCACTTGAAGTACCTGAACTCCTTTGTACAGGCTCTGTGTAAATATGTTAAGGGCAAATGAAGCAATTATAATAGGATAGGAATTATGAACTAAGATTCCAAAGAAATGAAATGCTTAAATATATGCAAGAAATAAAAATATTATTATTTTAGCACTGGTCTGCAGCAGAGCACATATTAGACTGAAGCAGCTTTGTCAAGGAAAACATTTAAGGGTGCAAAATATGTAATGGACAAACTTCAAGCTTATATCTTGTGCTTGAATGTTTTGGTGTGAAATAATTGAAAGCCAGATGTTTGGAAAAAAGTTTCCTTTTGTTAAGAAAGCACTTTTTCTGCTTATGTTTGATATGAGGAAGAGTTTTTTTCAGGATACTAAGGTACTTCTTTCAGCCTCCAGTTATCATGGATTTTCTTAAATTAAAAAAACCTGAATGAAACAACAAAAAACACCTCCTCAACTTGAAGCACCTCTGAGGGATTTGCTAGTAGATTATTTTGCCCTGGGGCAGGATCAATTTTACTTCTTATTAAAGACAGAAGTTTGTCTGGCTTGTCTTTATCATAATGGTTTTTAAAGGTAAATATTTCTGCTTTCATCTCTTCACGTGTTTGACTACTTTTACTTGATATATAGGAATCTAACTTCATTATTTCTTGTCGTCTCTGTGTTGAATAATTAGCAAATCTCTGCAGTAGCCTTTTGCATAGTTGGAAGACTGTTAGTGTCTCCTCAAATTGGCTTTGTTTCACCAAACAGCTTTGCTGAAGATAGGTAGATATAGCACAAATAGAAAAAATATAATGTAGGGAAGATAAAGTAATATAGAGAGCAACACCCAAATGCCAGCATAGAAACACTCATCCTGTCTTGATTCGCAATTCTTTGTGTCTTTCTGGAAGAATCTTTCCTTCTAAATATGCGCTCAAGAGACAGGCATAATTTTGCCATTTACAGCACTGCTCCAGTTGTTAAAGGGAACAGGTTTCTCCACAATATGTATGCGGGTTTTTTTTAAAGTTTGTAGCAAGTGGCTTTTTGCTGTGGTCTGCATTGGACAGACTACAATCCTGAGTACATTTCATTTGCACACTACTGTGAGGAGGGACTTGATAAGTTGTTTCATGAGCTACTCTGTCAAATAGCTTGAGAGACACCTAGCCTCCCATAAGAATTTGCACATTTGAATCTCATCTATCAAAGGAAAGTCTGATATTTTCTAGGATGCCACAATTTGTGGAAATGAATGAGCTTAATTAAGCTCATGGGAAGCTGTCACAAATGGCTAGAGATAAATATCAAATGGGGTCAATACACTGTCATGAGACTTTTGGCTTGTTACTGGATGTTCTCATCCCTTTGGGATGGCCTAGAGGGCAAGGACTTCTGAGAAGATTGGGGTCGGCCATGATTAAAGCTATATTTAGAAACTTTTTTAATTGCATAGACTTCAGGCACATTACAGCTGGCTGATTTTTTTTATGGAACAGTTTTGCTGTTAGAAAATGCAGTTTAGTGGAAATCAGAATGTTTCATGGGACTATGTCAAACTGACTAGTTTTTGACAGGAAAAGCTAAAATTAACTCAATTTTTCAGTGTTTCAGTAAAATGAGAATGTGTCATTTGGATAACGTATGCCTTACTGAGATATTTGACATGTTCCATGTTGAAACTCAAAGCAGAATGGGAGTAATCATGTTAATCTACAAATATAGATGAGTTCAAGTATATATAAAGTATTTCATCTAGTACACAATAATTCATTGACAGTAATTCATATTAAAATAGAACGTGGGTAGCCAATATTTTTTCCCAAATGTTACTTCCATAGAATTTGGTGGGTTTTTTTAATTCTAGTTTGGAACAAAAGAAAAATTAAATATGCTGAAATATCTTGGAAAACAGAAGTTCTGGTCAGCTTGAGGGATACTTGGCAGAATAAAATCCAAATCCCAATATAAATCAAAGCTGTCTGTGGAAAATGTATTGGTGAGTTCTGTGAGCCTGGAAAAAGTAAGTGATAGGCCTAGATTTGCTACAGGCCACCTAGAAACATTAGAAAGTACCTACTGATTCCAAAAAGTGACCAACCCAGCAGAAATCAGGGGGCTGGGAAAATAAATTTGTAGGAAACAAGGGGACTAGATGAAATAAATTGGAAACCCAACCTCAGGGAAAACACACTGAGACATAAGGAAATAACCATGGACAAAAGCAATATAATGGCCTCAGATGTACCTGAACAGTTGCTATATAGATCCCACCAAGAAATTCCTCTTGAGTAAACTGAACTTGCTACTCAAGACTTGCCTGATTGTGTCCTTTGCCAAGGGACACAGAGAAATGTTCATTGGGGTGACAGAATCAGCTGCTGATGCAACTTGCCAGCTACTATAGTGAGTTAACTGAACACACATTCCCCAACTTCAGAGACTTGTAAGATTTGGTTGGACATGGTGCTGGGCCATCTTGTATAGACAGTGTATTTGCTGAGAAAGGTTGGACTGAATGATCTTTGAGATCCCTTCGAACCTGGTGTTCTATGAATTTATTAATCTGAATATTTAATTGCGCTTCTTCTCTGAGGAGCTGGGGTGCTTGCTGCCTATCAATTTTAAGTTCATTTTAAATGGTAGGTGAACTGCTTAAGACTAAAAACCAAAGGACTAGTTCATTATTATAGTGCTAGAAACATAGAAAAGGAAGGTGTAAAAACATAGCACAAGATCTGAGTAGTCTCTTGTTTTAGCTTGTACTTGGGATTTTCACTGAGGTATTTGTTACAAACAGCTAAGGATCTCCCTGCTAGTGCTGTTTCTTGAGAAGAATTCCACATCAGAGTTGGATTTCTGGTTGGACTGGGAGGCTGCTTTTAAATTTGCATTGCATGTTATAGTTTTGGACATTTGTAGTCCTGCTTCTTGCTGTTTGGTGTAAGGAAGGGTGCTAATGTGAAACACCCAGGTTGGCTTGGAAGTGGATCATGCCATGTCTGCACAGGTGAAGTGCAAGGAAGACCCTGCAGTGTGGCTGCTTCTGCTTTAATTCTTCCTGAAAATCAGTTGCATTGGAATCACAAATTTAGGTTAATGTTTTGTAAGCTACCTATCAGAAGAGATCTTTTTTTAGCATCATAGCTTATTTTTGTGTTTCTCAGCAGCATGATTATGTTGCATTTATGGCTTGAGTGCGTTCAGGTTACTTGCCAACAGTGACTAATGCCATCAAGTGTAGTTTGGGGTCCAGAATCCCAACACAGTTCTCCAGTCCCTAGATAACACTATACAGTAGTGGCCATAGAAGTAATAGCTCAGCAGTAAAATATACTTGTATAATAAACTTAGTCTGGTTATTAATTGCTTTCACAGTTTTCAGGTTTTGTGCAAACTGTTAAGTGTTCTGGTGATTTACTTTTTTTTGAAGCATGCAGGAAATGCAAACACAACCCACTCTTGCAGCCCACTCCCTGATAACTAGTACACACCAGTTGCCCACATAGCAGTGGCAGCAGTGGCTGATGGAAAACTCTGGTAGTTCTGTTTACGAATCTACCCCTCCAGTCATGCTTCCCCTTCCCAGAGCAGTTCTAGGTTAGTAACTTTGCTTCTACTGCTACATATGGGAAAGTGTCAGAGCCTCAGCCAATGTTTTCTGTTTCTGCCTTGGTAATCAGGAGTTTTTCATGCATCTCATGGAGAAGTAGAACTGTACCCTGGACCCCCAAGTTAAAATTCTTAAGTGGCACTGATGATGAAGAAATAATTGTTTTTTGCATATACATGGACACACAAGAGGTTTTTTCTTGGTACATTTTTCACATCAGAAATACACAGGAAAATAATACAACTTAATATATGCTACTGTGTCCCATCTTGGGGGATGAATGTCATTCCATATGCTGTAGCTAAACATAAATGAACTGTTATTAATGATTGCTGTAATGTTTTCTAGCAGTTAGCTGGCTGTGATTCTAGGAATTTTTTTTTCCACTGTGTTTTGAAGGGTTAGGTTATTTAAACTTACTATCAAATAGAATCAGATCAAAGTGAGCTAATTTTTCTTAAACACTAATCATTTTAAGGCTATTGAACTAAATATAGAGGCAGTTCATTAAATCATTAAAACAGCCTGCAATAATGCTCACAAAGTCATTATAGTGCTATTCCCCAGACAGAGAGGTGGTGTTGCCTTAAGCACAGTTTAATCAAATTAGATGGTGGGCTATGTCCTGGGGTTTCTCCTATTGATATTCATTAAAAATACATGATTTATCACTAATCTCTGTAAGGTATATCCTACTCCTCCAAATGAATTTTGTAAGTGTCAGGGGGAAGAAAACAGAATAGTTTATTGTTATAAGAAGTTAAGTGCGGTAAGATCACATTTACATTTATATACTATGTAATTTAGTGATAGATAGTAATTTTAATGTGCCTTTTAAATTTTTGTCCTTAGTTAAAAAGTTAACAAAAAAGGAAAACCCTTGGGGTAGATACTTTATATTTTAGTACTGTATAGGCATATGAACTAGCTTTAGAATTATTTTGTAGGTCGTCATACACTTTACTCTTATAGATTATCTGCAAAAGTTCACTGTTTAATTTCATGTACTCCTTCTGGTACAACTTTCCATTCTTTTTGGAACACTTTAGTTTTGTAACTTCCGTCTTTCCTCCTTCTCTTGTTTTTTTTTAAAGTATTTTCTTGTTGTAAATTGGGAGGAAGCATTAATGAGAAGACCACACACAGACACTCCTTTTTGTGCTGTCACCATTACTCCTTTATAGTGATAATTTCTTCATGTATGTAATGCTTTTTAGTCCTGTAGCACTGCAAATGGAATAGATTATGTCACCTAACACCTAAAAATCCAGCTGATTAATGGTGCAGAGTGAGGGTCTACCACACTTCAGACCAGGAAGAAACACACTTCTGATTGCAATGCTAATTTGCAATGGTACGATCTAATTACTCAAACTGGAATTTGCCTGAATTATCCTGACTCTTGTTAAGTGCTCTGTAAATTTATATAAGTTTTGCATTGTTGTTGTTACTTTCAATTCTATGGTAGTTCTTGAAACCTTAGTTGAACATCACTGGTGGTACCTCTGTTGTTCTGAGATTTCTTGGTATTGTGTTGGGTCACTTGTGTTGCAGGAAAGAGCCACCTCCTGAACTTAGTTATGGCTGCCTGCAGTGCTGATCTGGGATCAGAGTTCACTGTGGTCAGTTAAAAAAAACTCCTGAGATTTCTGGGGTATTTGGATCAAGTTCTCAGTGTCCTGAAAACCTGCTGTCAAAGCTCAGAGGTCACCCAGTGCTGCCTAGCTTATGGGCTTTGTTATGCGGACACAGATTAGTTAAACTATTTACTTGATTGCTGGGCGTTAATTATGTTACCATATAATTGCCAGTCATTGAGACTAACTTGAATATAAACCATAATAGTTCTGTTGTAATTACTGAGGTGGTGTTGTAATTACAGAGAAATTCATATAACAACCATTGCACTAGGAACTTCAGATGTGGTTTTAAAACACCGTCCCACTTGCATTTGTCAGATGTGCCAAAAGCTATTCTCAATTACACTGAGGTAAATTTGAACAGATTGCTGTCACTGGCTCTGTGGTTGATTTACACTGGCATGTCTGAAAGACAAGCTTATTTCTATACTCTAGGAACTGAAAACATTCTTCAAGGCAAATAATTACTCTGCTGGACACTCGAATACCTGTGACTTTGGTTTTGTTGGGCTCTAACTTAATCTTACTTGTTCCAGACCAGTTGAAGCTTCTCTATGTTGGTACTGTTGAAGTTCCATCCTGCCTCCCTAACCCTGGCAAAGGAGCTTGTTTCATGCTGTAGTTAGTCAGTTTAAGAGCCTAAACCTGCAGAAAATACTTTGTGTTGACAGCTGAAGTCTTAAGATGTCTTACTGGAGGATTTGACAAATGCCAGTTCTAGGTGCAAGGAAGAGGATGGAGATGTCCAACATGGTGAGGCGGTTGGCCAAGAGCAGTGCTAACTGAGAGGGACTAGAAAGGTCACAGAGCTGAGTTAAGGAACAGTAACACTTCTGCTCGTGAACTTATTTCCAGCCATGTGTGAGGTTTTTTGGTTTTTTTTTAATACTAAAGCAACATTTATCGGAACAGCGAGGCTTCTGAAACTCAGAGGTTTTGTTCCAAACTTTCTAGCCCTGCTGGTGTTGTGAAGGAAAGCTTAAAAATGTGTCCTGGACACAATGTGGCTCCATTGACTAAGACTTCACAGGAGTTCAAAAAGTACAGTTCAAACAGAAAAGATACCCTCTTTTCTTAACCAGCTGCTAATGTGTAATATTTTTTAAACCAACCCCCTGATATTTTTGGAATGTAAGTTATGATTAGCCAAGTCAAGGTATTTTTAAAAAAAATAAAAAATAAAGTGGAGTAGAGGAAGTAACCACGGAGGCAGCCAAATGGCACAAAAGATTTGTGTCACTGTGGGCGCTGCTCCTGCTGAGTGCAGCGCGTGTGTGAGTAGCTCTGGCTGAACGCAGCCCCAGTGGAGCTGGAGTGTAGGTCTGGCAATCAGCCCACAAGCCTTAATCCTGCAAATATACATCACACACTTCATTTTATACTCGTGAGAAGCCCAACCTAAATGAAATCCTATTAAATTGTGGGTCTAGAGCTAATTAAACATCTGCCTTTCAGTGTTTTTTTTTTATTATTTTAGTGAGATGCATAGGTAAGTACACATCTGTAGGATTTTTGTCTGTTTTTTAGAACATAGTAGATGAAATATTTGTGTTGGTTTGCTATAACAGATCAGCATAATAATGTGCTGACAAAAGACACCATCAAATTTACCTAGTTTTACTTCTGTTTCAAAACTTTTCAAAGCAAAGTGAGAGATACAATAGGGCAGCTGGCTATTATCCATCGGCTCTTCAGCTCCAAAGCCTTTAAGGTGAGATGTGAACAAGACTGTGCCTTAATTATTGGCAACAACTGGCTTTGCTTTTCGAAGTAATAAATGGGGGTCCTTACAAAGTCTCTTCTTAAGTATCTAAATGTATAATCCACCTGGGATATTGTTTTAAAATTCATTTCATCTCCAGTAATTTGATCAGAGAGAGTTGTATTGGTCATTTCTCTTGTGTAAGAACTGTGTCGCACCTAGGGGCAAGGAACATTTATTTTCATGATTAATACCTGTGAGTTTCATGGCCTAATGAGAGCCCTGGATGTATTTGAAATGAAATTGCCATTTTTTTTTTTCCCCTCCACCCTTCATTCAACTCATGTAAACACTTTTACTGCTTTCCTTCTCCATTTGGGTGCAAAGGATATGTATAACCCACTGACATGCTGGCAATAGTAGCTGGTATATTTAGTTACAGTATTAAGGTATGTGAGCTCTGAAATGAGTCATTTTAGGTGGACACTTGAATGCATTTGTGTAAATTATTGCACTTCTCAAAGATGAATAGCCCAAGAATTGTGCAAATGAAGGCTAATGAAACATTTTGCCCTACTTTCCCTGGCACTCATCTAACCTGGCAAAGAAATCTAGTGCTATGTTTTGCATTGCTACAATCTATCAGTCATTTCACTGCAACGTCCTGTTTGTTGAAATTCAGCCTGAAATGTGCATGTACCTAAAAACAAATGGAGAAAAAAACGCCTTGGAAATGGTGCAGGTAGGCTTATAATATCTCATGTAATACCTTAGCTTGAAAGTATTTGGAATGGCTTTTACATGTCCTAGTTTTTCCCCTGCCCCAGTGTAAAGGCTGTATTTGGATACCTAATATCACTGCAGTGTCCACTTCCCTTTCTCTTACATGAATCTTATCTCACATACTGTAGCTTGTCTGCATTAAATTTAAGATCCTTAGGGGGTGAAGGGCATTTCTTAATTCCCAAAACCCCTTATACCTTTGCATAAATACATTCTTTATTTGTTGATGTGTTTCTACATTTGTTTTACCGTCCCTCTCCCCCTCCTGCAAGATCTTTCATTGAAAGTGCAGCTTGTTGGGTGAGATACAAAAAAGTTAAGGGAATGCACTGGGATGGGGGAGATGGGCACAGAGCCCTCAAGATAACTAGGAAGAGGACAAGGTTGAAGGATGATGGGTTCACCTGCTGTTAAAGCTACTGGTATTACTAAATATTTAATACCTAGTGCCCAAATGGGCACTAGTGGACAGCCAGAACTCCACTGTTTTGGGTGACTGAAGAATACAGAGCAATAGAATTACTGTATTGATGAACTGGCAGCCTGAGCAGTGCTGCTAAGTAATGTAGTTTGTGTGGATTTTTTTTTTTGTTGTTTGTTTTGTATTGGTGTTGATTTTATGATGCACTTGTTTGTCTCTGTGGTGATGAATGTCATCTTTAAAAATAAGTGTTGTGCTTGTTCAATAGTGATGCCCTAAGAAAAGGCTTTGAAGAGCTAGTGGTGGCCCAGCCTTGAATGGGACTATATGGCACAGCTCAGTGCCTTGTAGAAAGAGCTGAGCTAACCTGAAGTAACTAATGTAGCCATCAGGAGACAATATGTATTAGTTCCTCAGTTGATAGGCACGAGGCAAGGAGCAGGCTGTGACAATGCAGCTGTATTTTCACCTTAGATACTGGCATCCTGCTGGGAAGCATCCATCTTATGTCTGGGCTGAAGTTAGTTGGCTCCTGCTCAGTGCACATGCTGTTAAATTTAAGATGCTGAGCCTGGTTAAACAAAGCAAGTGCTAGATTAAAACATAATTGAGCTAAATCATGCTAGTGCAAGCTAAGGCTTACAAGGTATAGTGTTATCTGTCATAGATGTTTATCAGCAGAACTATGCTGCTATGAAAGCAATGCTGGTGGAGACAGTGCCCCTTGTTTTTATGTGAGATGATACTGTTACATTTCATTTGGAGGTTTAATTTTTCCCTGTGCAGAAGAGGAAGCACTTTGAAGACTGTGGTTGTTTATACTTGCTGTGTCCTGAATGGTCAGAGCAACAGAGAGAAGCAGAAACTTTATTTTACCAGAGAAGATGAAGTAGCAGTCTTGGGAGGGTCTCTGAGGACTTTTGTCACAAGGTGAAGACCTGAGACAGAAACTTTAGGGTAGGTCAGAGTTCCCTTCTTGTCTCAGCATATGAAACCTATTTCTTGTGATATATCATGTAAGCATGGTCTGCTCTTGCTTTTTTTTTTTTTTTTTTTTTTTTTTAAAAACGTTTACAAAAAGAAAAAAAATTCTTTTTATATTGTTTGTAGAGTCAGTATTATCATCACTATGACCAAAGAAACACAAACTAGTTCTTCCTTCCCCAACTAATAAATAAATTCTAGACAAGTAACCAAAAACATTAAGCTTGAAATGTTTCATGCTGAATTTTGTCTTTTTTTTTTTTTTTTTTTTTTTAAAAAGCTTCTACAAATAGAGTAAACATTACTTTGTGACGGTGCAAAAAAGGTAGAAGTATTTAACAGACTTAGTAATACTTTACCTAACAACTTGTGTGGCAGATTTACCATCCACCCCCCCTCCCCCCCAAAATAAAGACTTGTGTTTCCACTAATTACATGATGATTACTTTCCAGCAGGATAAATTAGCCCCTGCTGAGCTCCAGGCTGCCAGAGCTAGTCTGTTACCTATGCCTGAATGCAATACTTTGAAGCTTGCTTTAATATTTCTTGCACAAGTAGTACCTGCCTGAAGGCTCCTAGACATGACCACAGACACTTATAATTTCAGTAGAATGGCTGCCTTCTGGGCAAGTATGAATCACTTCCTTTCTGTTGTATTTATCTGAGATAAAAAGTAAACATGCTTACAGAGCCTTCTTATCATGTTTCCATAAGGGTTGTAATATGTGTGAACACATCTGAATGCACAAATGTACAAAGTGAACTTATCTTTTAGAGCATTTGTTTGATGGGTAAATCAGATATTTCCCCATGAGTTTGATTTTTGTCTTGAATTTATTCTCTGCAGGATTTTGAAAGGATATCCAGATATTCATAAGCTTTATAGGCCCATGGGAGTTTTGTTTCACTAATTCCCTTGGAGCAAGTGTTTTATCACTTTCTGCACCCATGTGTGATTCTGGTATGTAATGGTATGTGTGAATGCATTTGCTATTTCAGTTAGAAAGATGCAACCACATCCGTGCTGTGTGAATGAGAATATACCTGTTCAAAGCATACTTAGGACTCCATGATTTGGCAAAGGAATTTTTTATTATTATAATTTTTTTTTTAACAGTGTTGTCTGGTTTTAATTCTGGTTGCTATATTTTTAGGCTAGCTTTAGGCTGTTGCACTTTTTTATTTCCCTCTCCATCCATTGCTCTTTCTACCACTTGCCACTGGGAGAGCAGCACTGGGACTGGTGTATGTCAAGAGGAGAAATTTGCACTGGGCTGCTCTCAATGCCTTCCCAGAGACATTCCCCAGTCTGGGATGACTTGTGAGTCATTGCTGTTCATAACTTACCAACTCAGTTTGACCCTTTGTGTGTGGAATATGGTGACACTGTGGTGGAGCTGAATTCTCTTTTGTTGGTAATTGAATATTTATTTTCTGAATCTATACCATTCGGTACATCAGATGTACAGAAACATTTTTTTATGGTGTCTAGTGGGGTGGTGAAAGACAACCTGTTTAATTCTCCAAAGTCAGAGCAGTCATTTACATTTAAATACAATAAGGCCAGTAGTTCAAATTCTGTTTTACTTCCAGTTCTTGCCTATGTTTGCAGATACTTTTTGTTGCTTTGCTTGTACTTCCTTGTGTGTCTTATCTCTGCTCATCACAATGTTGATATCATCTGTTACTTTCCACACTTGGGCCCCTAATGAAAGGGTGATTCCTTCATTTTGATGACACATGCCTCATTATTTGAATGCCTTTATATGTGGCTCCATGCCTACTCAGTTCACACAGTGTTTACACTGTTCCTGGGAAGCAATTTCTGAATTACTGTCTTTTTGAGTAGCCATTCTGAAAGAAAGATTCATACATGCACTTGTAAAACATTTAATCCTGTAGGGTTTGTTCTCATACTCTTTCTATCCCAGCCTTGAGTGTCACATACAAAGCATCCTGTATCTATTAGTGACTCTCCTCTATTTTCTGTATTTCTGTTAGTTTGCAGATCTTGTTTAGGTTCTATATTTGTATGTTGCTGTCAGAAGCTAAGTATGATCCTGGTTTGTTGTTTGGTTGTGGTTTTTTTTTTTTAATTGCCTATATTTTAAAGCTATAGAATAGTATTTTTTGTATCACATGATGAAAGTATTCTGGGTACCTATTCACATACACATTCACATATTCACAGGTACACATATTGTAATAGGATGGGAAAAAGAAGTGCTTGTGTATCGAACTGGAGTTGAGTTGGATTGACCTGCCATGACCATGCATGTGAGCCTTGGCTGAGCCCAGGTTATAAGCTTCTAGAAGTGTAGCTTTGTGACTTCTGGCCCCTTCTTCCATTCCTGGATTACAAGTAGTTAAGCTTTCACTTTCCAGAAGTGCTGCAGGAGTTGCCCATTCAGTTTGGATGGATGTTTTTTCTGACATCAGTACTGTCCAGCTCTTGGGAATGAGAGCCTACATTCTGCTTCACTGAACACCCCATTTTCACATGGCAGCATCCTGAGGTGGTTCTTGTTCACCAGCTCCTTAGGAAGGCCATGTTGCACTGAATTAACAATGTCTGTATTGAAGTTTTGTCTCTTGTTCACACCAGTGGTTTCTCAGAGAGGCTCAAAAGAAATGGTGTCAACAAGCCCCAGATGTATTTTGAGCTGTGGTATCTTCTGAGTTGCTTTTCAGGTTCAGCTTGCATCTCCTGCAATAAAAGTAAGGATGGGCTGTGTGTAGTTTTGCAGTTGTTTCCAGTTTTGACAAGAAAATGTTAGTGTTTTGCCATGCTAGTTCTTCCTAGCAAACACCTGAAGATAAAGTTGTGCTCTGTCACCTCTTCTGCCATGCCCATACAGTGGAATATCACAAATTTTTAATGTGACTCTCAAGTCCTGTTTGCTTTTGCTGATTACTGTGTTCCTTTGTGGCAGGCTGGCTGGATCCCACATAGTGTTCTTAGCCATCTGCATCCACCTGCTTGTGTTCACCATGCAGGGAGGGAACTTGTTCTTCCCCTGTAACTTGTGCCTGCATCTGTCTTTGGCAAATGAGTGCTGAGACTATTTGCTTCTGCCCAGTTGGGTAGTATTTCTTGAAAAATGCTTTTCAATGGCTTTTCAAAACTTCTGTGTCTATGCAGAAGTGCAATTTACCTAGCTTTTCAATAGCTTCATGTGGCTTACCCAGCTTCTGGGTTCTGTGACTTCAGCAATTATGCTTTCTTCAGCATTCATTTTATTGCTCCCATTATTTTTCTCTGTGATGGGTGCTGGGTGAAGCAGTTGCTGTATTGGCTAAAATGTTCAGGTGTTTAACATGTCTGGAAGTTATCCAAGTATTTCAGAAACATCTTGGTAATATCTGAGGGATGCCAGCCCTTTCTGAGCTTGGGTTTTTTTTGAGTGTTGTCATGTGGGCTGCTGATGTCTTCAAAGATGCCCGTGTTCCACTGACACTTGCAAAAACATGGCTGATCTGCTCCCTAAACTTTTCAGTGACGTAAACTTTGACCTATACAGGTTCTTACTGTTGGTCTAGAGAGCATGTGGTTTCTCTCTATCTCTGTGTATAGTTTGGTATTTATACAATGAGGAAATGGGACTTGTGAGGAGAGGATGAGAAAAATGTCCAAAACACCAAGTATGCTGGTTAAGGTGTTCACCTGAGGTATGGGGAACTAGAGTTTGTGTGTCTGCTTAAACTGAGATTATCAGGAACATGCATTTCCTAGGGGACTACTCAAACCAGTAGGCAGCTGATTACTCCAGGGAGCTTCCTGTACTTTGTTTACTTGCATGAGGAAATTGGTCTGAATGCTGAATTAGTCTGATACTGGAAGGAAACTCTTCTTTGATGCTCTTGATTGCACAGGACCATCATTGTGCTGTGTTGAGATAGACAAGCTGCCTACATGTCCCCAGTGTCTATATGTTTCGTGCCTGACCAGCTTAGGAGACTGATTCTAGAGCCTCCCCTGTTCAGATGCACCATTGCTTGTGGAACAGCTTTGATCCAGGCATCTGCGTCACTGGGTGTTGCAGTGCTGAACATGGCAAAATCTGAAGGCTTGGAAGAATCTGTAGAAGGACAGGCTTCCCAAAGATGAGTGCTGCTGCATTAATGAGTTAGGAGCTTCTGTGCTATGGGGTTTTAAACCAGGTATTCTTCCTCAGCCTTCTTGCAGATGGAATGGTATGGTTGCTGTACTTCTGTGTCATTTCAATTTTGCTTTTGTGGATGCAGTGTTGCACAATGCTGAAGAAGTTCTTGTAGCTTATTACTTTCACTGATGACCTTAAAGCAATTTGGTGTTACTTTCTTTTTGTGCGCTGTTTTTTTGTCCTTGACTGCTGTACTATTTTAGGCTTTACAAATCACTTAACCTTGCTGCTTTGCATCACAGTAATAATCACATATGTCCAAAAGTTAAAAGCAATTGTTTTAAGAGTATTAGGAAAGTTGCAAGGCCTTCAAAAGTAGAAAAAGCCAGAGTTAAAACTGCTTGGAGAACTTGAATTCAGATGTCTTGTTGTTAGCATGTATGATGCAAGTTTTATTTTAATTAAATGGCTATGTGGTTTGGTCCTCCTTGCCATCACATCCACCCAATTCCTTCCTAAAGGTAAGCAAAAATATATACCATGATAATTTCTAAAAAAATTAAACACTTTAATTTTGCCATACTGCTACTACAGGTTGCCTAACATAATAGACTAATTCTGTGGTAAATTCAGGGCATTAGGCTGTTTTCAGGGCTGCATTAATTGGCCTTACTCATGTGAAAGGATGAAAGCACCTAAAGCTTTGAAAGGATGCTTTGTTTCCACAGCTCACAAATAAAAAAATATGATGGTGGGGGTAGAGTAGTATGTAGTAATGTAATTAAAGACTGTTTAAGAATGCCCCAAAGGGCTGTTTCTTAACCTTGTAAAGCTTAAAGTTGGCAAACTAAAAGATTAAACTAATGTAGATTTTGGTGAATAATTTCCCCTGTTTTGAAGAGAACAGAAGATACACTCTTTACATCTGCCCTATGGATGCTCACCATTTGCATTACTGGAATAACTGAGAGCTGCAGCAAACTGTCTTGACAGCCTGGCAGCAGGATACAATGCTCTGTTTGCAAGACTTTTATAGATATTTTTCTGATGGTATGGGCAAAGCTTAAAGATGTTGAAATCCATTTCAAAGTCCAGATGGAAAGTGTGTGGGTACCACAGTCCCAACCCAAAGAAAGAATGCTGGTAAGAAGTGCAGGATACTGTCTGTGATTGCTCCTTTTGTAAAGTTGGTGAGCAGTGTGTGTTGGCAGCCTCTTCCGGAACTGGGAAGATTTCCATTCAAGTGTTTGCCTACCCGGTTTCTTTGGAGAATGGTGTTCTACAATAGGAACACTGAGAAGAGCTAAAATCCACTTTGTGGATTTTAGTCTGCAATTAGGATCTCTGAAGCCAGTGGTTTAAAAAACGAAGACAATTGGTTTGCAACTTGAGTTAAATTCTGTTTCTTTTATCTAGATACAGTGAATTCAGTGTCATATCAGTATGACAAAAAGGAAGAGAATTATCATGGGCCCTAAAACTACTGTTGGGGAAGGAAAAGATTTGTAGATGCTAGTTAACATACTTTGACAACTGTTTGCCAAAGCCATTCATTACCTCTGCCTCTACATTAGAAAGGGCACAGTATTTCATTTTCCATTTCCTTTCACAAATAGCAAATTAATTGCACAGACTTGCATAAAGTGCAGATATAACTCGTTATGTATTGTTAAGGCTGTCTGTGATAAATTCATCAAGCTTAGACAAAAAAGTACTCTGAAATCATAACAGATCTATATTAATTAACGTTCTTTAAGTGACAGGTACACCTGTTGGGAAATAGGAGGTAAAAGCAGATGAGTTTTCTAGAAGTGCAGCAGTAGTGGTCCCTGGTTGTACAGGGAGCTGGAAAATATAAACTATACTTTGATTCAAGCCCTGTTACTACCTTTCAGAAATCAAAGTCCTGTTTTGCAAATGAATGATTCCAGTGTGTCTGTAAACAAACAAATGAACAAAACCATCAAAAAAACAAAAACAAAAAAACCCCACAAACAACAACAACACCACAACAAACAAACAAAACAAAAAACCAAAACCAATCCAAACTGGACTGTTATGTCCATGAGATAATGGTTATCTCGCTGTTGACTGGTGACGTAATCAAGCAGTGGGTTCACCTTCACCCCATGTAAAGTCCATCTCTAATACATTTATGACATATTCTGTATATAGAACTATCCAGCCATAAAGCTATCTTAGATTTGTTATCCATCCTTTGCCATATTTGCTGACACAGCTTATCTCTGCTGGTGCCACGCTGTGCACTGGAGTGGTACTGTGGAGACAGTCCTTAATGACAGTAGGGTGAACAGAAAAGGTGACACAGTGTAGAAAAAAGAAACAGCAAACAGAAGATCAGGGACTTGTGGACATGTCACTGCAGTGTGCTGAATTGCTGTGGCAAGAATGCACCACAAGACAAAGATAAGGAAGAAAATGGAAAGCACTGTGTTGTGGTTGAAGGCAGCTGAACTTACTGATGGACACCTAAGCACTGCGAGGAGCTTCGAACAAGCTTGTGTTTCACTCCAGTTTCGTAGGGATGCAGGCTGCATCCAGGCCACAGACTTGGTGGGAGAAGAGGGTTAATCAGCCAGAGGCCCTAAGGCTGAGGCCTTATGTGGCTGCTTCTCCAGGCCTGGACAAGGTGTGCATGAAGGGAGGGTGTGGTGAGCACTAGCGTCCATCACTGTCAGCCTATAGTAAAGCACTCCCCATAAAGGCAGCCTTTATACCTGTTCTAAGGTCTACAGTTTTTACCTTGTGATTTAGTTGTTATATTGTTACCTGCAGTTTCAACTGCTACTCCAGGGCTAGAAAAGGTTTCAGTGACTGCTTGTAAAGTTGCTGATTACAAGCCTTACTTTCAGCTATTGGGTTATAAACAGTTATTAACACTTTTATATCATTGCTGTTTTACGTTCATTACATGCTCATTGCATTACAGCAAGTTTATTTCCTGTTTCATTTCTCCACTGTCATTGTGTACTGCAATCCTGTGCAAGACAGGTCTATTTTTTATGTCCTACTGTACAGTATGTGAGTAACGTTCAGATCTTAATGGAAGTGTCACATCATTTCCAGATCAAATTATCTAGTTTTAACAGCTAAAGGGAATCAAATTAATCAGAAAAAACAGAATACAAACTAACACAAATGTTGTGGTTCCCAAGGTGTTGACTGAAATACATGAAGGTCATGTCTGCCAGTTAACACATTAAATGGAAGTCATTGGCTTACTGGGGTGCTTGATTAGTTATCATTAATAGTCCTATATTAGGAACATACATTAAGATTTAAACTGCTAGGAAAGTGTAAGTCTCAAATGAATTTAATTGCACAGATTATATGTATAACAGTTTTTAAATTCTGCTTTTCCCCTGTGCTTTTCAGACACTATCCTCTGAACTGCATTTCACCCCTTCCTGCACTCTTTTTCTCCTGCCTTTCTGAATCTTTGGAGTGCTGAGATCAGCCCTTTGTTTTTGTAGTACTTCTTAAGTTTAAATTCTAACAACAAAAAATAAAACTTGGTTTAATACAATTTCTTTCTATTTTTCTCAATGTGTTTTCCAAGAAACTCAAACTTCCAAAGAAAAGCAACTGCAAAAGTCAGTACTGGTTTGTTTCCTTAGTTCAAATAGTTGCAGAGTTCTTGAGTTTTTCTGCTAAGCTATGCAGATATGAAACATTCCTTCCTCAGTCTGAGCATGTACAGACCTCTCAGTGGTGGAGCTTGATGGAATTTGTGTGATGCACAATAACTCATTCCAGTCACAAGTGCCATTAACAGCAAAATTCTTACAATTTTCACCAGACAAGCCTCAAATAGTTTAAACTTCAAAACATAGATACTTTTGTTTTCCTGAAATGGCATCTGTTTTACTTTGTTCTTTAGATTCTCATGGGTTTAGCAATACAGGGATCTGTCTAAATTGGCAAGTTAAAAGTAATATGGTGCAGAATTCCTAGCTGTACTTATTTTGATCTGTAGACTACTGTGTAAATGTAAAACTGTCCCTTCAATCTGTAATGGCACTGCCACTGATGTCAGTGGAAGTAGCTCAAAGACTAATTGTCTTAGTTCACTGATGATTTTAGGGATAATCCTATTTCTTCTCTGTTTAGAGCCTCATTATAGCCCTCTTTTGTAGCTAAATATGCCCTTTTTTAGGATCACTGCATATTTCCTTTCTTTTCCTTTTTCTTTCTTTCCCTGCAGCAGCTCCAAATCCTACTCTCTTTGCTATTCACCACTGTTCCATTTTATCTGTTATAATGCTCTCAGCAGAAGAGCTGATGCTGACCTCTTCTGCACCATTGTTATGCTTTGGTACTAACATCCCAACGTAGGTGAGAGAGTTTTCATTTCTTGGTTGTTATTTGAGATTCAAACTCTGGTATGTTTCACCGCCTTGGTTAAAACTCTGGGCATGAACTGAAGATTCTCTTTCACAGTTAAATAACAGGAAAAACGTTCAGACACCACAGAATTGGGATCTGCTGTTCAGGCTCAAAAATGAATACACCAAGTAGGAAGAATGGAGCTCCAAGCTTTGTATTTAGCACATCAGTGGAGTGTGGGCTTAGATTTATGATGTATCAGCCTTATTATTCTCCTGTACTTTTCAGTAGTGGTCATGTTACTGCTTTTTTTATTTTACTGATAAAAGAGCTTGGGGTTTAGTCAGAGGTGACTTTGACCTCTCCTAGTGTCATTCCTGGATTAGATTAGAGATTAGGTTTGTAATATTTTTTTTTCCATGCTTCTCCTGGTTCCATGTATTTGAGTCTATTGACTACCCACCTCTTTGACATCAATTTCAAATTTACAGCATTCAGCAAAGACAAACCTGTGGCTGATCCTATGTTCTCTGAGCAATTGCTCCCTTTCAGTCAACAATTACCCAGAATTTTCTGGGATATACATCCCTGTCTGTTCCAAAATGCTCAACCCTTTTCAGCCACATAGAAGACAGTGGAAGGTGAATGGAAAAAAGAAATGTGTAAGATCTGTCAGTTGAATACCTTTGTCAGATAAATATGGGTTTGGATCACAGGTGGAAGATGCAAAGATACAAGGCAGGGTTTATGAATTGGGTTGGTATGTATCATACAACAAAGTGAGCTCACATAGCCATGATTCAGCACAGTACATGAAACATCTAGATAACCTTAAGCAATGGACTGATTTAAATTAGATCCTTATCGGGGTTACACTAGTCAATTTAAGTAGAAGCAACAGCATATGATTCCTGTGACACAGATTTCACAAACTGAATTATTCATAATTAATATTCAGGATTATAAGAGGTAGAGCAGTGCACAGATACTCGGGTTTCTTCTCTGCGGATGAGATACTCGATACTTACAGTGGACCTTTAATGACTGGCCCATATCCCATAACAGTTTGAGTGAAACTGAAGAAGATTCAAAGACATTTTGAATGCTCATTAATTACCTACAGCATAAAATAGGTTGCTCAAGTAAGGTTTTATGTTTTCTACTAGTTAACCCATCTCTAAGACATTATCTTAGGCTGGTGTGCTTGTATAAATGCATCAGATGACATAAAAGTTTAAACTTGAAACTTAGTGTGGTTTTTCTTTTATCCAAATAACAGATACAAACCTTGAAGCAGAGGTAGAAAAGTTGCGGCGAAAGTTCTCTGTTGTTTCTACACTGTCCTTATTCCCTCGTAGAAAGAGCTGGAAGGGGTTTGTGTTGCTCAGCAAGGCAAAACCGCTGAGAGCTGCCCTCTTCTGGTTCCTTCCATGCTGGCACGGCTGGTAGAGTGGTAGCAGAGCCATCACTGACAACTCGTCATTCCCTTTGAGCAGAAGTAGCCAGTTTAGCTTAACTAGCACAAACAGCTGGTTTTGCCCAACATGCACTAGAAAGTGAACATCTGATCTCTTCTGCTGGTGATGAGTAGATGGGGAGGAAGAGTTCACAGCAGCACTTGTCTCCAATTGGAGGGTGAAGAACTTGTCTGTCAACAGTCTTGCTGTCTTCACAGGGTCTTTTGTGATACAATTACAGCATGGCCCATTGTGTGTGGGCAGAGCTGAACACAGAGAAATAGATCTGCAGCAGTCATAGCCATAACTGCATGGAGAAATATTTCTGCATTGGATAGATGTACTGTTAAAGTGAGAGCTCACTTCCTCTCACTCTCACCCTGCCTTCCCACCCCCTGCAACTAACTGCTTCAAGCTGTTTTTCAGTAGATTATCTGCAGAGTCCCTACGTGAATCCCTTTCTCTTCTGTGGTTAGCTTTCAAGGTTCCAAATGGAGAAACAAGCCATCAAAGAAGAAGGGGAGGGACTCCGGAGTTTATTTTTTATGTTCTGTTATGTTCCAAGTCAGGATGGTACAAGATGTACAGAGAGCAGAGGTGGCCACTGGGCTGTGTTTTTGTGGTGAGGAAGGAGACAAGATTTCTCAAGACCTTTTCCTTCTGAAGACAGCAGGACTGTGAAAGAAGCTTCTAGTGTTGGAAATTACCAGCCCACCATGATCCGCTTCTTTCCAGAAGTGACCAGAATGAAGGGGGAGACTGGTGAAGATTTACTTATCCCAAAGGACTGAGCAAGCTTCATCTGTTTCACAACCTGTCATGATTCACCCAGCCATGCTTGTCTTCTTTTTCATGGAATGCTGAACTAAGTTGAAAGCAACTACTTTTAGGACTGATCATTTGTAAATTAATGATTTTCTATTTCACAGCTAAGGCTCAGAATGTCATAAAAGTTACTTCTTTTCATGCCTTCTTTTCATTATGGAAAGACTACCTTTTTCCTCAAGCAGGAAAAAAAAGCTCCTGGTACAAAAGTTATTTATTGGAACCTTGACTCTATAAATAACTCTTCTGTAGAGCACATAAAATACACAAAAATACCAGGTCTAACATGAGTCATGGAGGAAGTTTATGCAGAGATACTAATTAATTTGGTACTTGCATTGATGCTCAGTGTGCTGCCTCACTCCACAATGTATCAGTGGAGAAGCTGTGTGCTTGTAAGCATGGCACACATTCTTAACATTGCTGTGTGTGCAGCCAGTCTGGGGCTGTGTTTCTCAACCTGGGTTCAGAGAGGTGTTTTTAACCTTTCTCAGTAAGTATCTCCACTGAAGTTACAGCAAAAGAATAAGACACAGTATTAGTATGCTGGACTGAAAATAACTAAATAGACATCTATATTGGTATATAGCGGCCGCCACGATAAAGGAAGTTGTGTTCCAGTTGGTGCATGCAACAGTGTCCTGTTGTGAAGTGGTGATCACACTTCTCCACCTTTTGGGCCACCTGCATTCATGTATTTTCTATCAGAGTCCATCTTTAAAAACGCTTTTTGTCTTCCAGTCTCCTCTGAAGTTTTCTTTGCCTTCAGGATAGTTATTCTTCACAAAATTGTTCTCTGAATTTAAGGAAAAACCCAGAGGATAGCTGTCAATCTGGAACAGAGGAAAGCTGAAATCATAGCGTCACAATCTGATTTTGAGAAACTAATTGTAAGGATTTATTCATTCCTACTGTATGTGTCTGGGTCTCAGTCCAGTAGGCATAACTCATATACAAGACAGAAAAAAAGGTCATTCTCTGAAGGTGTACTTTTTACCCCTTTTAAAATAGCTGCTGTGACAGAGATTTTCAAAATCACTCTTACTCAGATGTTTTTGGTGTCAGATATGTTTCTTTAAAATCTTAATTTTTCAGAAGGTAGATGCTTATCAAATTTTTATTAGCTCACAGAAGACTGAGGCATTCTAAATCACCCCTGTGTTCAGTTATTTTATGTGCTGTTTATAAACTTTGTGTACTGATTGTACCTAACTAGTCTATAACAACTTTGTTATTAGCTTAATTAGCAGTTTCATTGTGGATGTCATGAAAGCAACAAGTCCTGTGCCCTGTTGCAGAGGAAGAACAAGGCCATACAGATTGGCTTATAGAGGGGGTGAAGGCGAGAGAAGACTTTCTGGGCCTGTGGCTGTTTATGTGCAATAATGATGGTGGTTTAGTAGCAGAACTGAGGATGCTGGGGCTGTATGGTAAGAAACAAGGATGGGAAAAGGAAGCTGGAAGCTCAGAACAAGGTGTTTAAAGATGTGATGAAACAGTGGGGGATGTTAGAGGAATCCCAAGTGCAGAATAAAATGACTGGGGCAAAAGGCAAGGAATATTACCTTCGTAATCTGCGTGGGGTGGAAAGGATCAAGAAGAGCCTGAAGGGAAAAGGTGGGCAGGGAGAAGGGTTATTGTGACATGCTGTCTGGGAATAGGTGACGAATGTTCTGTTCTCTGAAACCAATTACCTTAGAAGAGCCCAAAAGGATAGGAGTCACGTGACTAAATGTGGACAACCTGCCTTATAGGTATTGATACCTCAGCTTATTATCTAAATTCCCTGTATAGTAAATGGTGCGAGTGAGGGAGGAAATACTTTTAGAGCATGCTGTGTTTTCTCTTAAATTGTTGAGCTACAGTTCCAAGAGGGTTTTTTTATTTTATTGGACTCTAAAGTAGACAGCAGTTCAGAGCCAGATGGGCTACTTACATATATACACTGCCCCAAAACTTGTGTAAGTGTATATTATGTACATTTATGAATATCTGAAGTGTGGTGAGATGAAGCCCTCAATCCCATCTGTGAAAAGAAGGCAGTATGAATCCTGTGATAATTAATGTTTGCTCTAGCATCTTTGCACCCTGGCTGCAACTCAAAATGTCAGACTGGGCAGAGAGTAGTTCTGCCCTGTTTGTCAAGAACACTTGAGTGGCATAAAACCCGAAGAGTGAGTGTGCAGAGTGATGTCTTTCGGGGCCTTTACAAAACTCTGTGATAGTTCTGCAGTTGAGGTTTCTCTTCATTCAGCAGGTGCCATTCCACATAAAAGGTGCTTGAAGTTGCCGATCGATTATGGTACTAGATCTTGTTTGGCAGTGCTTGGCTGCTTTCTTCTGAAAATAGGATAACAAAGGTTATGGATAATAATAGGATAACAAAAGATAACAAATGGCTACTCAGAACCAAGTTTCACTATAAGCCTGCAGTGCACCTGAAAATTAGAAAGTGTCTCTAGTTGATAAAACTGAAACTGAAGGAACACAACACTGTGGTGACTGTAATCATATGACTGTATTGTGTAATAACTATAATAGTGACAGTACCTGAAAATGTAACCTTTAATTATTCTGACTGTTTTTACAAACTCTTCAGGAAGAAAAAACAACACCTATTTCACACATGGTGTGAAAATTAAATTTCCCAAATGACAGAGCATAGGAATGTCTCTACAATGTCAAACCAAATTCCCTTCTAATCCAATATTTTGTCTCCCAGGGTGACCAGCAGCAGATAGGTAAGGAAGAAAACATAAAATGTGGCAAGCAGAGAGTGACACTGTCTGGATTACAACTTCCTACTTCCAGCAGTCTGCAGGCTGCGAATTTTCTGAATCTGAGTTTGTATTCAAAGCATCTTGTAATAGCCCAGAATGATCCTTTTCCTTATTAATGCATTTGTTTTAAGATTGCTTCTGTACTCTGGCATCCAGCCTTCCTATTCAGTTAGGTGTTTATGTGCTGTGCATTCCAGTTCATTTAGGAGCCTAATGCCCATTTTCAAAAGTGACACTAGAAACCACATCTTTGAGTCACTGGCTATTGTTAACAATGGGAGCTGACAACGAGTTTTGCAGTGATTTTGGAAAAACATTGCTCAAATCTGCAAGGAGTTTTAGAAATGAAGATAGTGAATCAATCTGAACACTGTGTTTGGAAAAAAAAACCCACAAGACAGTAGAAATTGGTTATTTTTAACTTATCCAGGATTTAAGTAGAGAATCTGACATGTGACACTAGAGAGCTGAATTAGGATGGGCGAATAACTTCTTACCTTTCTTGATGCAGGAGGTGTTTGCAAGTGCCACCTTGCAGAGCTTTTGTATCAAAATCTGCAACAAATCTTTGACCTGGAAAAAAAGTCCTGCTATCTCCAGGAGATCAGCAATAGCATGGAGGAGGATGGGGGTGGCACAGTCTGATGAAATAAATGACAGCTGGCTGATTTGTAATATCAGAACCTCCTGGTTTCAAGGGAAAAAGTGCAGGCAATAGGCACATTATCTGCACACGCTCTTACATGAGCCAAGTTCTCATTAACATCTGGCATGATCAGTATCCTGATTGCTGTTCAAACTACGACTTATCTGTCCTACATAGAAGCCAGCTTTTTTTTCCTCAGAAGACAAGCAATAGACTACCTTAGTGAGGATAAGATAGCAAATGATCTCTCCGGCAACTTGTCCTAAGCATACTTTTCTGTTTGTTGTGCGTGTTTGTTTTTTTCCTATTGTCCCTGCCACTGGTAGTGGATATTATAGAATCATGGATAGGTATGGGTTGGAAGGAACCTTACAGATCCCTTAAATATCATCTAGGTCCAATCCCCCTGCATGGGCAGGAACACCTTCCACTAGATCAGGCTGCTCCAAGCCCCATCCAACCTGGCCTTGAACACTTCCAGAGACGAGGCAACTACAACTCCTCTGGGAAACTTGTTCTAGTGTCTCATCACCCTTATACTAAAGAATTTCTTCCTAATTTCTAACCTAAATATACCCTCTTTCGGTTTAAAACCATTCTTCCTTGTCCTTTTGCTACATGCCCTTGTAAAAAGTCTGTGAAATGCCTGTGCTGGAATACTCTAGTACCCCTCTTGGATGAGGGGTGAGCAAGTGGAAACCTGTATCCTCTCTGGCTGGTGCACAAGAGCCATAGTACTCCAAAAGATTTCTGTATCAGCCATAACTCTGGCCTCCTGTACCTCTGTTATAGGCAGAAACATTAGTTTATTTAACTTTTGTAGGTGGTTGTTGTCTAAGAGTTGGGGTGGGCGGGATCCCTGCTGTTCCCCTTTTTGTAGTGACTTCTCTTCTAGCACTTGCAAAAAGCAGGACTGAAATCAGTCCAGATCCCTCAACTCCTCCCAAAGGGGGGATGTGGAGAGAGGTGAAAGCGTCTACCACAAATACATAATTTTCTTTTCACTTCATTTTTTCCCTCTCCATCTGGCTGGGCAGGTGTGCTGAGTGGGAATGCTCTGCGATCGATCCCGCGGCGATCAATGACGGGGCCGCTGGCCGGAGCCGAGCGCCAATGCATCGATTGCCTCCAAATCAATTCACACACTGCTCCTGCTCAGGTGACCTGCCATTTCAGAAGAAGGGCAGGATGGGGAAGTGAGTAGAAAATTGCACAAAAAGTATTCTGGGACCTTTCTAAATAGGCCATTTACTTGCAACCCTTCCTCTCCTGTACGTGCTTTTATACTAGATGTAAGTATGTGATAAGGTTGCGGTGCAATATCTTGTTTGTTGACTCAGATGCTGCTCAGAGGGGCAAAGCAGAAACCTGGAGAGTAGCTGGCAAATTGTGTGGAAGATACAGAGCTGTCCTGCATCTTCATTGCTTTCCACCTTGCATGTTAGGTATTTAAACTAATCAAGCATTGCTGTTCTGATGTGTGTAAGCTTAAATAATCAGCAGGGCACCGTGCCATGGGGAACTGTCTTCTAATTTCTGAACACTCTTCAAGGTGAACAGTTTTTGTTTTGCTTTAGTAAGTCAGAAGTTGTGCATGTCGAAAGTGCCTTTTGTACAAAGATCTCAATATACCTGGCAAACTTCCATGCATTAAGTCTCCCTGCCTTGCTGTCAAGGAGTGAGGTATTGTTATCTCCATTAAGAGCAAGTGAACCAGGAATAAATGCTTAGTATCTTCAGATTGCAACTGCTTCCTTTTATTTTTGTTTCTTCACATGGATAGTGGCCCTTAATTTAGGGTGTGGATTGTTGGGGCCAGAGATGGTTCTGGCCCAAACAGAACAGGGATGGCACCTCATCCCTATGCCAACATGAGGACCTCTCCCTTTTTCTTCTGCAAGTGGCTGGCTGTGACCCAATTCAGTGCTGTCCTTCAGCAATTCTCTTGTCTGTGCCATAGTTGCTATGGTCCCTAGGGAAGCAGTCAGCAAATAATTTAGTGGTAGGACCACCCAGCAACTCCTTCTGTCACTGACACGACTGTGTCTTCTGCTAGGGTCTCTTGTGTGGGTACATGGATACATATGCAGAGAGGATAATCCAGCAAGGAACCCTATCCTGTGCAGGGGTTGTGATGAATCAGATCCTTTGGCTTTAGACATGGTACATGTCAGCTGGGGGGGAGGGAACAAAATAAATGCAGTCAGCTGAGTGAATTGCTCAAGGCAATGCTGAAATGCAGTGGCAGGTCTGCAAAAAGACTTGAATATCCTATGCTCTAGCTCATGTTGCTTCTTAGAGTAACACTAGGGCTGGATGATTAAATGTATTTGGAGACTGTGTCTTCTGACAGTTTAAGGTATCACAAAGCCTTACATGGCATGGGAGCCACCTTCCTCTTAGAGCAAAAAGTAGTAACAGCATGCTTAGAACAGGTAAAGCCATGTCAATAAGGAAGAACTAGTATTCATTTGTTTATTATGGATTAATTTTAAGGAGTACTTGTCTCCTTGGTGCTTGTCTGTTTTCAGTAGTTCAATTGCAGCTAATCCTAACAGGAAGCAAATATTGGCCACTGCCTTAGGAACACATTGGATCATGAGCAATTTGTGGCAGAAGCTGTCTTTTTGCTTAGCACCTGATGTGGTGAGGCTGTATTTCTAACCAGGGAACAGGAGTTCAAAGGTTGCCTGTTGCATGTCCTTTCCTGCCCTGAGATAAAGCTGGCAGGTGGAGCCAGGCAGGTGACCGTATGGCAGGGCCTGATAGTGAGCTGCTGCCAATTGTGAATTTTCTGAGTGCAACAGGAGAAGTCCAGGAAGAATTAAGTATCTGAAACAGCATAAGCACAGTACTTCTTGCTTATTTAGAGAATGGTATAATGCTGCTGCTTTACAGAAGTTCTAGGAGAGCACAAGATAATCTGCTATTTGTAAACTGGAGTTAGGGTGTTTTTTAAATTACATTTGATTGCCTTCCATATACCTGTAAAGATATACACTTAAACAGGGACATGTATTTAAAGCAGGCATTGCTTTGAATTGGTAGGCTGCACTGCAAACAGGCCATCTTCCCAAACATTACATGGGTAATGTTGGAATCAGTGAGTATCAGAGATTTGCAGAACTCCAGATAATGTTGTTGCATGATGTGTAGGAGCAGTGCCTCGACTAGGGTGGTGAAGGTAAGGAGTAGGAACATACTGATGCAGTGCTTTACTCATTTGGTCCTTGTGATGTTGCTTCTCATCTCTAATAGCTGTGTCTGAATGCCAGGTGGATTAGATCTCGCTCAGAATGGATGTGCAAAGAATGAGTGATGGGCAGTTGAGATTTCACAGCCATCTAGAACTTTCTTTGTGTTGGCTTTCTTGAGAGAATCCTATCATGATTGCATCTCATCACCGGGCTGGCTAGTAGAGCCTGGAGAGGGCTACCTCTGTGAGGTATATGCTGTGAGGTATATGCCAAATTTACTGTTCACTATAGGTATGACAAGTATACAATAGCCATAGATATGGCTTACAAAGTCTGCTGGCTCTTGTAGCACTCAGTAACAGCTGCTTTGGAGCTGAAGTTGCAAAGAGGTTGGAGGTGGACAATTGTCTTACTAGGCTGAGAGTCTGGAGATGCTAATGACCATGGAAAACTAGGGTGTGTGGCATGACCTAAGGGTCTCACAATTACGTAGTTAATGGTATTCTTGCTTAATGTGCCAGTGTGCTTCACATGATGCTTTGTTTGTGTGAGAAGGCAACAAAGATGGACATCTTAAACATCTTGAGAATGGTTCTTGAGGACTCTTGTGTTATGTGACTCACCCTCATCTGGTTTTCATCCAGATAATTCAGGCTCTAGGACATATGTCCATGTTGAATTGTAACCTGGACCATTATCACTCTGACCTGCCCAGCTCTGTCTCTCAGAAAAGCCTGTGAGGCTTTACTGTGCATCCCTTGTGTTGTCTGGAGTTGGGCCAAAGTCAGAGCAAGTAGAAATCTTGTCTCCTAGCCCCCTCTGACTCTCATAGGGGTTTCCTGGGGTCTGAACGCTGGAAGTGAGGAACACCTTATGTGGCAACACAAACATTTACTGTCACCCTGGAAGCTGCAGACTGGTACAGGACACCCTTCAGAACCCAGGGACTCTGGTAGATGCTGGATCTAAGTGATGGAGGTGCTGTCATGAGGGGAAAAAAAGCACTGACACTTAGGCAAAATGGGCACAGTATTTTTTCTGGTGGAGATACTGATAATGTTTTATCCTACACTGGCTTTGTGAGATATTTCTAGAATAATCTTCTAAAATAGCTGAAATCTCTCTTGAACTTGAGCCTTTTTGTTATGTCTTTTGTTGGGCTCAGAAGGTTGGTTTGCTGTATTTTCCATCTCTACGATGTGGGAATGGAAGACAAGACCTACTGATTGCAACCTTTTGGTTACACCCTTAAAACCATTCCCATACTTGGCTGTTGCTTGGAATGGGGAACCCAAATTAGGATTATTTTCTTGGCCTGGGGAACAGGATCAATTTCTTCACTCCTGAATGTGTTTCCTCTGCTGTTCCACTAACACACTTGGCTCTGACCCAGAAAAGTGGCTGTACTCTGGTACCTTGTCTGTGGCCTGATGGAGCCTCTCCTCTGCAGGCCTTCAGTGAAGGATTGGGGAGGCAGGCAGAGAAGAAACCCAAGGAGAAGGGGTTGGGGAAGAAAAGCTTGATAAACTTACAATGTTCCAGTTCTGACTTTGGCCTCTAATTTCTCCAGCTGGGGGCTGGTCCTTGAACCCTCATAGGGGACCTCTGTAATTCCTGGATTCTCTCACTGTATTTGCCCCCACCACCCAGGGCCTCTCATCTTAAATTGCCACATTTAATTCTTCTTGCTTAATCTGAGCACTGACACAGAATGGAAATGCAATGTCACCTGACCGGGCTGACCGATAATGGCTGGAAAAATTGTACATTCATGTCCATAATCAGACTTAAGAGATGCAAGGAAACAAAACTTAACCTGCCATTATTCCAGTTATTTCTATTTCTCAATCTAGTAATCTTACAACATGGCATGGAAGGTTATGCTGATAACTTTAATAATCTTGCACAATGGACCCAGTGTCTCCTGCATGCCAAAATGTAAGGACTGTCAGGAGAAACAGGGATGGTTTTGGAAGTGCACTGCATGGACTCTGTGCAGACCTTGATGAGTGTTCTCAAGGACATCTTCCATGTAGGCAGATTCTCAGTGGGGTGTGTCCAAGTGCCTGAGTTGGGGATGGAGGGTTGGTTTTCACAGAATGGTTTGAGTTGGAAAAGACCTTAAAAATTGTCTACTTTCACCCCGCCTGCATGGGCAGGGACACCTCTCACTAGACCAGATTGCTCCAAGCCCCATCCAACCTGGCCTTGAACACTTCCAGGGTTGGGGCTTCCACAACCTTCCGGGCCAACCTGTTCCAGTGTCTCACCACCCTCACACTGAAGAATTTCTCCCTAATGTTTAACCTAAATCTACCCTTTTCCAGTTTACCCCTTGCCTCATCACTACACACCCTGGTAAAAACTCCTTCCTCAGCTTTCCTGTAGGCCCCCTTCAGGTATTGCAAAGCAGCTCCCTGGAGCCTTCTCTTCTCCAGGCTGAATAACCCCAATTCTCTCAGCTGATCTTCATGGAAGAAGTGCTCAGCCCCCAGTCATCTTTTTGGCTTCCTCTGGACTCACTTTGGATGGTTTTACTCAGTACCACTGAGTTTGAGTTACAGCAAGGTTACAACTGTGGGCCTAAGACCAGTCTGATCTATTACCTGCTCCAAGGTGGTTTGTGGATCTGAACCCAGAGTGGGAAATGTCTCTTTGCTGTTCAAACTATGACTTATCTGGCCTACATAGAAGCCAGCTTTTTTTTTAACTCAGAAGGCAACCAATAGACTATATTAACAAGGATAAGAGAGCAGATGGTCTCTCCAGCAACTTGACCGTAGCATACTTTTCTGTTTTGTTGTTTGTTTGTTTGCATTTTCCAATTGTCCCTGCCACTGGTAGTGGATATTATAGAATCATGGATAGATATGGGTTGGAAAGGACCTTAAAGATCATCTAGTTCCAACCCCTCCTGCATGGGCAGGGACACCTCCCACTAGAATCATAGAACTATTCAAGTTGGAAAAGACTCTTGGGATCACCAATCATAATTCCTACTCTACAAAGTTCTCCCCTAAACCATATCTACCAACACCACATCCAAATGACCCTTAAACACATCTAGGGTTGGCGGCTCCACCACCTCCCTGGGCAGCCTATTCCAGTGTCTAACCACTCTTTCTGTGAAAACATTTTTCCTAATGTCCAGTCTGAACATCCCCTGTTAAAGCGTGAAGCCATTCCCTCTTGTTCTGTCGCTAATTCCGTGTGAAAAGAGAGCAGCACCAACCTCTCTACAGTGACCTTTCAGGTAGTTGTAGAGACTGATGAGGTCTCCCCTCAGCCTCCTCTGCCTCAAACTGAACATTCCCAGCTCCTTCAAGAGTTCTTCACCAGATTGACTCTCCAGGCCCTTCACCAGCTTCGTTGCCCTCCTCTGTCCTTGCTCCAGCACCTCGATATCTCTCCTGAATTGAGGTGCCCAGAACTGGACACAACACTCCAGGTGTGGCCTCACCAGTGCTGAGTACAGGGGGACAATCACCTCTCTACTTCTGCTGGTCACACTATTTCTAATACCAGCCAGGATGCCATTGGCTTTCTTGGCCACCTGGGCACACTGCTGGCCCATATTCAGTCACTTGTCAATGAGAACCCCCAGGTCCTTTTTTGCCAGACACTTTCCAGCCACACTTCCCCAGTGACCTCCCCCAGCCCCATCCAACCTCGCCTGGAACACTCCCGGGGGGAGCACCCTGGTTCTGCCCAGGTTCCTCTGGGAAACGTCGGTGCCGCTGAGGCGGCTGCGCAGCCCCCAGCTCTGCTGCGCTCCTGCAAGGGCAAAACCGCGGCGGGAGGCGTTTGCAGCAGGATTTGCAGCTTGTAGGACTCGAGCTTGTCTCTCTGTCCTGCGCTGCTCTTGAGCCATCATCACCATCATCATCAACAAGGATCCCCCGCGGCCCCGAACCCGCGGCCCAGCCCGTCCTGCCCC
>NW_009952153.1:1578723-1595200 GCF_000747805.2 Chaetura pelagica | reverse complement strand
GGTCCCTGCCCGGGGGTCCCGCCCGGGGGTCCCTGCCCGGGGGTCCCTGCCCGGGGGTCCCGCCCGGGGGTCCCGCCCGGGGGTCCCGCCCAGCGTGTGCAGCTCCCGCTGGCCGCGTTATCGCTTCGTGGTGCCGGAGGAAAACCCCGCGAGGGATGGAGGCTGCGGGGTTTTGTGATGGTTTTATTTGTGCCTCGGGGTGGGTTTGGTTTGGGTTTGTTTTTGGTTTTGGTTTGGGTTTGTTTTTGTGGGGTGTTTTGTTGCCGTTGCGTGGGACTGTTCTGTGCTTTGTGTATTTATTTATTTTTTCTTAATGATGGTTAGTTATGATTTTTCCCTTCCCAGAGCAGATGAGGGAAGGATGCTTTCAAGCTGCTTTTTGGGCAGGATCCCATCGGCTGCTTTGCCCGTGCGGGAAATCGCTTGTACTTTCGTTCCCCTCTTTGATCCTGGCCGGTATGTAAAGGAATTGTGAATTGAATTTACGCTCAGGCAGCACCTTTTACCCCACAGCACTCGAATTAAAATGCGAACCGGAAGATCAGCTCCTTTTCTGCCTTCTCTCAAGGTTCTGCGAGAAGTTGTCTCTCTGGCTCTCTCTGGTCTTCTTCCCTTTTGCCCCCTCCCTCTGGCTGGTTGTCTGGGCTGAAGTCCCCCGGGTGGCAGCCGGAGCTGCTCATTCATCATCATAACAACCGTTTAGTGTAAAATTAACAACAACTTAACTACTACGGCAATAAACATGGTCCTGCATCACCACAGATTGATGAGGATTACTTAGTTACAATCGGCTGGGGCACAGGCAGGAGAGGGGGTGCCAAATCAAGAGCTTTCCCGAAGTTTAAGACTTAACCTCCTCCCTTTGCTGCTGCTGCTGATGCTCGGGGGCTTGTTGTGGCTGAGGTGGGAGGAGGAAACCGGGAGGGAGGGGAATTTCCTCACCCCTCCGGAAAGTTGGCACTTAGTGTTTGCTTTGTGGGAAGAAGAGGACAAAGTCTGTTTCTTAGTGTGTGTATCTGCTCACACACCTGATTTCTTCAGCTTGTGTCTTGAAAAAGGTGTGATTGATTGATTATCTGAATGTATTTTGCCTTTATAATTTCTTCAGTGCTTAAATTTGCAGCTTAACCTTCTAAAATGCAGCAGCAGAGCCCTAAACGAGCCGACAATCGATCCCAAAAACAACAATGCATGAGAAAGAGAGAGGCTCTCGGGCAAATCGTCCGGGCTCCAACTAATACAATGTGTTGGGGATCTGGCTCTCGTTTCCCATGTAAACTCAGAAACGCTCATCACGAGAAACAAAGGACAAGGGGAAAATAGTTAAGTACACCTAGAGCTGCATCCAAACAAAAGAAGAAAAAGCCTAAACAAACCCAAGGTTTTCTGTTCCTCCCTGAGCCAAGTAATCCCTTTGATTACATCTAATACCTGCCAAAACCCAGATGGTATGCCCACCCATCTCACAGTGTGATAATGCCACATTGTGAAATCTATCCATTAATATTAATTGTCAGCTAGAGAATCTGCCTGAACTACTAAAGCTCGAGGTTGTCTTGAGAAAGCAGGGCATGATTTAGCAGGGATTTTAAGATAATTCTTATTCTTTCGTTCTCTATCTCACATACCTAGAATGTTAAACAACAGCCCTAGAAGGCGATTCAAATTTTTGCCTCTCACAAATCTGGTCTTAAACCACTGTGTACTTGGGGTCTCCACCCGCTGACCAAAATATTACCTGAAATTGCTGTGGGTGTGTAGGCTTCACAACACTGATTGAATCCTGACTCCCTGCACGAGATGGATATGCCCTACTATGCATATGTGACCTTTCTTTCTTTTCATCAATTCCCAAATATCCACTTAATAATAGACTTGGTTATCCTTGAAAATTACTAGAGAAATCTATTAGAAACTTTTTTCCCCCCCAATATATGATACACATTTCAATAAACTTTTATTCCAGTTTACTGCACACATTGCAAACTCAGTGGTTGAAGGTGGTGGGGAAAGAGAGAAAAAGTGTGGGGGGAAAAATTATAGCCTAGCTGTGGAGCTGCCTCAAATTCTGAGAAACTACAGCTGGGGTTGAGACAAAAAGGTCCCTGTATCTTCTGAAAAGAAAGAAGCATGAGTCTGGTAGAATGAATATTTATTGTCATACATCATGTTAGACCTTGCCCATTTCAAGCTCTGTTTCCAGAATGATAGTAGTTGTTACTTGCTACAATGCCTGGCTCTTGTCATTCATCTGTAGGCCTCAAAACCTGTTTTGGACTGATTGTGGTTCTGTTGATGTGCAAAAAAGCAACCATAGGATCCTCCTGTGGCCCAGACACAGCCTTGCAGAGGCAGGTTCTGGTCTCAGACAGTGCTGATCCATCCAGGGGAGCACTGATAAAGTTTTATGTGTGCTCTTTTTAAGACAGCAGCTCATGGCTGGTCACTAGATATCACCAGTTTTACCTTGTTGAGGGACAAGCTCTAAATGCAGGACTTGAAGACAAATATTTGTGTTTCAACCCCTAGTCAAGGTGCTTTGTTGCCAATCTCTAGCATAGATGCTATACATACTAGTGTAAGCTGGCACTTCTCGGAGAGAGCAGAAAAATGTATGCAAACAAGACTGGCAAATTTACCAAGGCCTGGAAATTCAGGTTCCAAAGTCTGCTATTCCATTCTTCCCTCATTCCTTTGCATCTGGCTATTCTGCAGCAATTTAGGTAATAAGGCTCTTTGAAATGGGAACAGTCAGGCATATAAATATATGAATATGTAAATCAGATTTGTATTATCAGAGGTTCATATCAGTATAGGTGTGCATGAGGATGTGTTTGTCATTTTTTGTTCCCACCAAAAACCTTTGTGGCTCATTTGTTTCTTTGCAGTGGGAACTGAGTCTCTCATGATCCTACTAGAAGAGCTTTTTGGTCATTTTTTGACAGTGGCTGCTCCTTGCAAAGGTACAAGATGCACTTACCCAACACCACCCAGAAAACACATTGGTATGGACTTCATTGCTTTCCCAAGAAGCTGCTCCAAGAAGCCCCACCACCAGCTGTTATGTCACAAAGAGCCAGCCTGGGCCTGTTCTGTGTCACCTTTGCATCCTCTCTCTGGTGTCAGCTGGGCAACACCAGGAAGAAAGAGATGTGAAATAGTAAGTGGACCAAAGGACCCTTTCTAGCCACTGCTGAAGCTGATGCCTAGAGTCCTGCTGACTTAAGCAGCACTAATGTTGTTAAGAAGGAGGTATATGCTAAATTCACTCTTGTGTCTGCATCTCATGGAGACTTATATTGACTTACAACATGCGTGCACATGCACGTTGAGGGGAAATGTACAGTTTTTGGCAATTGAAAGTTTACTCAAAAGGCCGCTTTTCCCTTCTGTTATTTTTGGGCCTAGCCTCCCAAGGGTCAGCTTGACGACATTTCATGCTGCTTCTAATCAATTTTATACCAGGGAGCAGTGTGAGAGCTGACTACCAGAGAGCTGGAGTGGCATGGAGCTCAGCACTGGGAACAAAGCTGGAAAAATATGTTGGGGATTTTGGGGCATAAACAAATGTTTCCTAATCTGGACTGCAACTCTGTCAGGCATGTACTGACAAGCAAATGTTGATTGGAGCTGAAAACCAGCAGGTTCTACTACAGTGTAACCTGTAAATCCACATCTTGACAGGCATGTTGTGGTATGCAGAGCTATAGTCTCCGGGAAATAAAGTAACACAAGAATCAGATCATGGAATCAAACAGTGTCCTTATCACTGCTTTTGTTTTTTTTTTTTTTTTTTTTTTTTTTTAATAGCTGAAGGAAGTAGGTAGTACTTTGTACTCATTATTTCCTATATGATTGTTTAGGTGAAACTTGATTTTTTTTTTTTTTTAAGATTGCAGCTCTTGGAAGATTAAATTATTTTGAAGACACAGGCCTCTTTTCCCTGACTTATTTCTCCCCCGTATCTTTTTGTCCTGTCTCAAACCAGGACAGAAACATTTTCTTTCTAGCAATTTTACTTTTCAGTTGAGTCTCTTCTAAGTAACTGCACTTGCTGAAATGAACAGCCTGTTTTTCAGTCAGTGTCTGCTTCTAGGACTGATAATGTTCAATGTTTATAGTTCTTGCTGGAGAATGGTATGCAGAGCCAAGGTCACTGCTTGGTTCTGCTCAACTTGTGTGCCAGAAACAAAAGGGAGGAAAAAGGGTCACACCTGCAACCCTCCTACGGAGGGGAGCAGTAACTAAAATCAACCAAACAAAATATTTCATCCCATACACGTCACGCTTGGTATAAATCTCAGGGATCGTGAGGGTCAAGCTCTCTTTGTCCATGGCCAGTGTCCTGGGAGGATTCCTTCCCTTTGCCTTTGATCCCAATCTTTTTATTCCTGCATCCAGCTCTGTCTGCTGCTGAGTCTAGGAGTCCTTTGTGGACAGCAATTAAACAACTAACTGACACTCTTCCGTCCTGTGATTGTTTCTTCCATGGCTGGGCAAACACAAACAGGTATGTACTCACTCCTGGGGGCTTTGTTCCTTGCTTCACACACCTCGTAGAGAACCACATGTAAGAAGAGGAAGAACTGAGTATTGGGGTCAGAGCTGGACCAAGACTCCTCAGCAGGGCTGGCATGGCTGAATTTTGCTGCCTCGACTGTGAGATCTTGGGACCAGGTTTGGTGACCTTGGAGTTGTTGGAGGTTAGAAGGTGGGGAAAGACTGCTGCTGTCAGAAGAGAGCTGCTTTTCCAGCCTGGGCTGCAGCAGCCACCCCAGGCACCTGCTCTGTGGCATCAACAACAGCAGTAACCCTGGCTTTGGGGGACTTGACAGACCCTGACTGTTTGCAGTTGCAGCCAGCTGCTGGTCCTCTCCCTTGAAATACAGGAATCTGTTTATCTGGAAGTCCCTTAAATATTGGGAAGAATCTGCAGAAAATACTGTTGAGCTTGGCCCTTATGCTCTGCCGTGTGCTGCTGGCAATGTGTAAGTGCCATTTGTGGGGATTTCTAACATGTTTGCAGGCAGTAAATGCAAACAGCACAGCTCCCTGGGCTGCACTGACCTCTGCCTTCTTCTGAGTAGATTTATCCCTACGTGGTTTGCAGTAGAATTCATAGGCTAAAGAAGCCCCATTAAAATTACATGTCATTTTCATCACATTCAGTTGTGTCTCTTCCTATGTCCAGGGCTGCTGCTTTTGACCAACAGTTACTGCTTTCTGAGGACAGGTTTCCTCAGCACAGGCAAAAGCTATCAGGGATGTTTACTGCCTGTATCAGTAGTGCAGGATCTTCAGGATGCTTAGTGGCTGACTTGACCCTGAAGCTCATTTCTGGGATAAGGGATGAGCTTCTTGTGTTAATAGTGGGCTGTTTGGGACTGTGCTCCCTACTTTGTATTTATTTTGAAAATCTGCTGTTTAATCTGACAGGAAAGAGGTAAAATATTGGGGTTTTTATTTTAGCACATAAATGCTTTCCTTGATAGTAGACTATCTGGGGAATGTTGTCACTGAAGCCCTCCCTGGGGGCCAGCTCTGCAATGATGCTAGATAGAGTTCTGATGGTTTGGGCTTTCCTCAGTTTAAGGAATCGCTCCTCTTGGAGCAAAGCTGGGAGAAAGCCTCATTGAGAGAAAGCCTTGTGTTCCAGCGTTTCAGCTGCTTCAGTGCCAAGTATTAGACCAAACTTCACCTTCATCAGCAGTTTAATCTAATGGTGTGGTTCTGTAGCTGATTAAATCAGTACTGCACTGGTTTGCTCTCTTCTCCGCCCTGCAGCTGTGTGCTCTTGTGTGCTGCTTGTGGTGCTCACCTCTCCCTTCTCTCACTCAGTACAGCTTGCTTAACCAGCAGAAAACTCTCTCTTCAAAAGGTAGCAAATATTTTGTTGTTGTTGTTGGCTTAGAGAGCTGGATGAGGTCAGCAGGGCGGCAGTGCCAAACCTGGGGTAGAAGCATCTCTTGTGTGGACAAGTGTGATTCCACAAGATGGGTGAGCCACCCTAATAGCTCACTGCTGCCAGGAAAGTGTTCCCCGAAGTGGTGTGGTGCACCCCTGCGGATGATGGACTTTGTTTTCCATGTGGAGATTCCCAGAGGATTCTTGGTGGTTTGCCCAGGATTACAAAGGCAGACGGTGGCAGAGCCAGAATCCCAGACTAACTGCAGAGAAACAAAACCTCTTTCCTTTCTGTAGTTTAAATCAAAGTTTTATTTTCATTAACAGAAGCCAAAAAGGAACTCGATGCACATTAGAATAAAGGTACTTGGAAAGTAACATCATGCACTAATATATTTTTTTTCCAGGCACCTTTTGTTCTGGTTGAGGTACAACAGTAAACCACAAAATGCAACCTTTTCACCGGTGGGAAGAGATGCAGTTCCCCTGAACTTCCACTGGGCTCCTCTGCTGTTACAGTCAACAGAAGTGGCAATTAAAACGCTTCCCCGTCTAAACTGAGCTAGTTTACAGTTGAGATCCCAGCCTGTAGGCTCGGTATTGTTTCTGTCCAGAGGTCTGTATTACCAAAGCTGACAGGTGTCACGGGGGTTAACCTTTCCTTAGTACTGTTTTGAATTAAAAAACTCCTGAAATGTTAAAAATAGCTGAAAAGAAAAGGTGTTTCTAAGATACTGGAAATCCTGTTACGTGGCACCGTTCTGTTTTCCAGGCTGTCCAGATGATAGGTTGTGGATTATATTAAATCTCAGAATCAGACAATGACTATTGTGTTAGTCTTACACAATTACTACAGAGGCCTCCTGTTAAAGCAGGTTTCTGATCCTATTTGTGTTTACTTTACACCTACGTGAAGCAAGACCTTAGTTTTATATATTTTCTCTAGATAAATATTTCTGTTTTTTCAAGTGTTCATGAAAAATGTGACAAGATGTCCACCAAGGTCACAAATGCAAGCATAAATAGCTGCAATTTAACATCAGTAGTTAGCAAACAAGATACCCTCGAGGTAAGGAGGCTGATAAAAAGAGGGCAGTGATGTATTAAAGATGCATTATTTGGGGGTCTATGGGTATAATTTAGGCTTCACAACAAGGTCAGACTGATTTAATTCTCTCTACAGAGGTCAGTCTGAGGCCTGGCTGTACTAACCTCAGTGCTCTCCATCTGTCTGCACTGCAAACCAGACACTTTCAATAGGTGATTGTATGTTCATGACTGGATACAAACACATTGAAATTACCTCCAGGTCTAGGCCTTTGAAAGTGTTTACTTGAAGCCACTGCTGCCCCTGGAGTAGCTGGTACCTATGAAATTTTGTATTTTGCTCCTGCTTTGGACTGTTGCAAAGAACATCTGATATTCACCATTTCCTAATGTTGTATGTGCTGATGGGGATTCAGCTTCATAAATGCATCACTGTAGTGTCATAAACTCTTTGTGCAGGTTTATTCTGTGACCCCTAAAACGTCTTTTGGTTTCTTTTTCTCCCCAGCACCGGCAAAACTATAAAGTTAAGGTGGGGTTTTTTGGTGTTTTTTTGTTTGTTTGTTTGTTTTTTCCTTTACTTACAGTATTTGCTTTCTCCCAAATGAGGAAAAATGAATAAACTAGTGTTTGTGGACATATTTTTTTGATAGTTGAGGTATTTTAAAAATCTTCCTTCGTAAGCAGGGAATTCTTTAAAAATAATTGACAGGACAAAATAAATATGCAATGTGCTGGTATCTGTTAGTAATGTTCTTGCAGCTTTTTTCACCTCATGCTAAACATTTCTGAATTCTCTTTTCATTTTTAGTGGGAAACAGGTTTATTAATCTGGATGCAACTAGAGAAAATGAGTCCTGTGAATGCTTTGAGCTTTCAATAAATATTAAGCTCACTGAAATAGCCACACACAGTAAATGGCACTTGCTTTCATGAAAAAAAAAAGACCTGTAAGTTTAGTGGAAGATACATTTATTCTTTTAAATATTTACTCTTATTTTTCACTTGCATGATTTGGACTAGAAGGTTATGAATTGATACTGCTTTCACTTTAGCTAGAGGGTATTATTATTAATGGTGAAATAATATGAAATTGTGTGAAATAATTGAATGTACTATGCTCAAACCAAGAAAAAAAGGCTTCACATACTGCTCTTTTTCTCTGAGGTACCGTATGTATGATGCTTATATACACCTGCTTTCATAAATTATTTTACAGTCGTACAGTAAACAGTTTCAAAAGTAAAAAAGAGGGATCTGGTTGTGAAGCAACAAAATCCAAATCAAGGAATTTAGAGATTAGGATGCAACTCTCCACAGAGTATCTCATCCTGTGTTGTATCAAGTCTGCCTACTATAAAGTCACCCAGAAAACTGCAGGAACAATAATACAGATCATAACAAGGTAATTTTAAGTCAGGTTTTCGAATTTCTGCCAGTATTTCTCAGTTTGAATAACAGCCTGGTAAACAAATTCTGATCTTAAATGATAAAGACTTTTTTTTTTTTTTTTTTTCCCCTGCAGGTATCTTATGAAATAGGTTATTGCTCTCGTGCCTGGTGTGGGCTGGTGAATCAGATTGTATTTGGCTCTGAAACTGTTTCAGTGGCCCTTCTCTTTTAAATTACATGAAGGCGGGGAGAGAATTTGTGCAGAGATCACAAAAATATGTAGGAAAGGGGTACAGTGCAGAACCCTATTTTTAAGATACATATTTTTTTAGAATATTTGATGTCTGAATTCCACACCTCCCTTACACATACGTGTGAGTGCACACACACCCATGCACATATTTCCATTTATTTTCCAAGGGACCAGCACTTGTGGCCGGGTTCAAGCGTTGCTGGAGGACCTCTTATTTTGGGAAGTGAGCTGCTGTGCTTGGATTAGCCACAAGGAAAGGCTGGGGAGTGACACAACCAGTCACCCCCCCTTGAGATGGACTCAGAGCCTCTGCAGGATCCTGGCTCTCAGTGGCCAAAGGAGCTGGTATGTGAACTTGAGTTCTTTTCGTTGAGTGAGTATTTTTGGTGTAATTACATTTGAGGTATTGTCTAGCTACAGGAGTATTAAGGTATTCATTACACCAACTGTTTGCTTTTAAATACTTTGTGGGTGAGTTTTTATTGCTCAGGAATGGCGCCAGATGGACAGTCCTGAGGAACAAAGTCCTCACGCTATCTACAGAGCGGGTATGGCACAAGCAGGGGCACATTCTGTTCTCCTCCTCTATCTCCCCGTGCCACCAGCCTGATCTCAGGAGGAAGAGGACACCCCACAGGCCGTGCCTCATCAAGGAAACCAGCATCAGGGCCACCTGCTGAGGTAGCAGAGCTGGAGACATCACATTTGAGAGGCCTCCGTGGGGCTTTCCCGGAAGCTACTTGGGATCAGGCTCTTGGCAACTTCTTAAAGCATCTGCTTTTCTAGAAGCTGAGGCAATTTTTGGAGCAGTTGCTGTCTGCTGCCTGAATTCACACCATTCCCCTTTACAAATTATTCTGACTCCAGCACCTAGAGCTGTAATAGACCTTTTTGAATTGTTTCTATCCCTTCAATTAGGGGAGGGGCACAGTTTCTAACAGAGATTGAGCACCGGTGAGGAGCTGGTGAGGAGCTGGTAATGTCCGTTCCTGTGTCAATATTGGAGCCATTCAGGCAGAACAAAATACCTGTTGTGCGTGGTTCCTTTAATGACAGTCCCTGTGCTTTGTTTGCATCTCACTTGGAGTGGCATACTGCTTATCAGATGCCTGGTGTGGACTGCTTTGTAACACAGAGGCACTGTCGTGCATACTTCACATCCCAAAGCCTGAGTGGCTGCTGCTTTCCTCAAAAAGCAAGCTCTGGGCAGGCTGAAAGAGCCACCAGTTCTTTCAGCTCTCAGAAGATGTGCTCATCTACTTGGCTGACATGCTAGTTTCCAGAAAGCCTCAGCAGGGTCTAGGCCTTCGCCAGCACTAGCAGAAAGCACAGTGTCTTGAAAGCTGAAATGTTTTCCTGCTGTGGCAAAACAGCTTCTCTGGACCTTTCCTGTCCCAAGGGATGTGAGGACTGTATGGTGAGCGTGGCAGTGAGGTGCTGGGTGCCAGCATTCTGGGAGTTAGACTGCACCTGGATTTGATATGTGCTATCAAACAAGGCTGTCACATATCTGTGACCAACTTACGTGGCTTAAGTTAATCAGTCAGATATTAAAATTGTTTCCTTACAAAAGCTCTGAAGGTCCCTGCTGTGGATCCATGACCTGAAAGAGGTTCTGTCATTTCCAGGACACACTAACACCCATAAAAGCCTCTAAAGCCAACAAAACCCTCTTTGTTCCTACCTTTGCCTAGTTAAAAATAAACAAACAACTAGATAGGTGATTTCCCACCTTTAATACAAACTAAAACTCCTTCCCCCAGTCTAACTCAGCCCGGAGTTATTTTAACAGCCAAGAATAAGGCTTTAGAATGGAAGCACTGATGAACTCTTAATATGACAATATTGGCAACTTCCACTGTAGGGTGACGTTCTGCTGTGGCAACTTTTTTTCTGCTGATTCTGTTCTTCATGCTTGAAAAGGAAAACAACAAACAAGCTGGGAGTTTCATGAAAATGCTCTTTTTCTCAGTATACAGGGAGTTCTGCTGCATGGATTGGCCTCATGGATTGGCTCTTGGGGGCTGCAGGAGTTAGTTTGAGGGGCCGGGTTTACCTTGCTTCAGAGCTCATATTTTGCCCTCTGAAACAGAAAAATCTTATGCCACAAAAATTGGCAACTCCTTTTTGATCATGCACTCATAGTGTTTTTTCATGTGTGAGACATGACGCGCTCTGTATTCCAACTTCCCTTCATATATTTGATTTTATTAGCAGCAAAGGAGAGGTGATTTGAATCTCAATACCACAGGATGATCTGTACATGAAATGTAGAACACCTAGGTGTGTGTGATGATACAGCTATTGCACTGAGCTCACAGGCTTTGCATGTAAATCTCGAGGCCATGTGCTGTGTCCAGCCGTACTAGGGGCATTGGTGGAAATAAAATTCAAGGGGTGCAGGCTGTTTTTATGCTATTTTGTTTCTCTTTCCTCTTGTTAGGCTTTTGATTCTCCTCTTCCTTTACATTGTATTTATACTCCTGCCAAGTTCCGTGGAAGCAGAAAAGCTGCTCCTTGCGTAACTGTTTTTAAGCAGTGTCTTTGAGAAGTCAGTCTTTTGGGGAGGAGAAAGCATCAGGTATTAGGCAGATGCCTGATTCTATATTGAAGAATTAACATCTAGCACCCTCGTCTTGCGGGACAGAACTGTAACAATTCACAGCTCCTTGTGTCTTGGGGTCCTTGTGAAACTCATTCCCAAGTCAAGATGTTCCAGTTCACGTCCTCCATGTGCCTGGACCTGGCCATTTGATTTGAATGGCTCCCTGCACTCCAGAAATGCTCGCCCCTCCGATCCAGTGCTGGTAGGAGCAGAACTTTTGGGGCAGGTTAATAATAATAAAATTGAAAGCAATCCTGCTCAGTTCCTCCATTTCTCTGCGAAAGGGGGGTGGGGTCAGAGAGAGGACAAAGATGAATTTCTCTTGTGATGGACACTGGTGATGCAAAGTGCTGCGTTAAAGCTGGGTGACAGAAACCCTTCCCTTCTCCCCTCCCACACAGAGAACAAGTTGTATATGCTGCTATACCCATATTTTGATGTCTTGAGGCACGCACAGATCTCAGGCTAGCTCTTTATCAGGAATAGCTGCCAGAGTATGGTGTGGGAAGCAGGATTAAGCTTTTAATTTCTTGAGTTAAAAAGGGACATTTTGTTTAATATGGGGAAAAAACCCAACAACTTTGGGACATTTGCAGATAATTAAAATAAACAGTGTTTAACAGTGTGGACAAAGTCCTGACCTGAAGCATGATGAACTGTTCAAATGCCTTTCATACAGCTAGAAGTTTATAGTGTTCTGGAGCGTTGTTTATGTTACTATAAAAAAAGGTGAGAAAATATATTCAGTTACTTTCTGTTTCCCTCCATTGAGCAGATGGCAATTCATAGATCAAATTGTTTTTTAAGCCATTTCACATTTTACTAATAAGTACAATATGCTTTCCAACAACAAACCACACTTAGGCACTTCTGCAGAGGTTATATGATTGCTCAAGTAGCTCAGAAAGCCAAGAGTTTAGGAATCCTGTTGCATTACACGGGCAAATGTTTTCTGGCTACTTCTTACGTGTTATAAAACACTGGCTCAAAACTCTCCTACTTCTTGTTTCAAATTATTTCTAATTGTAGATACTACAACTAGTACAGCATACTTAACTTTAACTGCCCAGATCTGAGACCATGTTCCTGATAGAACAAAACATACTTTTTAAGGAGCTGAATATTCTTCATGTTTTAAGAATATTGGAACATTTAGAATTTTCTTTTAAGAAGTTATGGTGCTTCAGAATGAAAATTGTTAATACTACACGCATTGGAAAACTCACCATTGCATCTGTGGTTTTATCAAAACCTGTTAAATTACTTGAATGCAGAAGTAAGGGAGAGTGTTTTTTATTATTAATTGACACTTATTTTTAGCTGGCATGTGGTGGCAGGTCCTCCAAACAAACATGAGATGCAGATGAGTGCTGAAAGTTTGGGAAATGTTCTAAATCTTTGTAGCACTGCAGAAAAGAAATGTAATATTGAACTGACAAATTGAATATCTCTCTCTCTCTTTTTTTTTTTTTTTTTTCCTTCAATGTAATTCACAGTTTCTGCCTATTATTTTTTACTACCTGTGGAGATAAAGCAAAGCAAATTCCTCAAAACAGAGAGAAATACATTTCCAGGCACCTTTTGCCATTAAGTAATATATCTCTTATAGACACATGTACTGTCAAGCATCTATCCTGGCCGTTGAGGTGGTGTAGAAAAGGACTGAAGTGTTGGCTACGCCAGTATTGCAGAACTGACTCTTACTAAACGTGCTGTGTGCCTAGCTGTAGAAACTCTATATAATAATTAGAGCCTGCATATATTATCTTGTAATTATAATTTTACATAATCAGTTATATAATCTCAGGGCTGGTATGCTACGAGAAGGAAAAAAAAAAAGTGGTTATATCAGAATTCTTAGGAAGAAAAAGTAAATTAGTTGTTGGAAATAATATTGGAGCGGAGAGCTGAGTGTTCTGCTGGGAGCAGGAAGGGTCCTGCTGCTCTCCCCCTCCCCAGCAGGCAAAGACCTGCAGTCCCCACCCAGAGGTAAAGGTTTTTGTTGTTGGTTGGGTTTTGGTTTGGTTTGGTTTGGTTTTTGGGGGGGGAGGGCGGGGGATGGCGCTGGGAGCGCGGGGTCACTCCGGGCAGCCCGGGTCAAGGCTCCGCCGGGCTGGGGCACCGCGGGGTGGGAGCACCAGCCTCAGGGACAGGAGAGGAGAATGAAACAGCAGGAGGAGGAACACGGGGAAGTGGCGAGTGCTGCTTTACCGCGGGAGCCTCTGCTCCGGTCCGGCGCTCAAATGGGGCTACAGCAGAGCAGCCCCATCACCGCCCAGACAGAGCAGGGGGGACCCCACCGAAAAAAAGCCACCAAACTAACTCGAGCACGGTGAGAAAACAACCGAGTGAGCTTCAAATAAATAAAGGAAACGTAAAGCAAATCAGATGGAATCACCAGGCTTTCGTTTCCGATAAACAGCAAGCTTTATAATTTCCAGGTGTTGGGGAAAGCCGCTGTCTCCTAGTTTATAAATCCCTGCTGGGGGGAAGGGAGGGCAGAATTTTTGGAGGTGAATGAAATATCAAATCACAAGGCTTTATGTAGATTTACGATTGCATAAGAGGCTAAATCATTTCCATATATTGAAATGTGCCGTCCTCTCCCTGACTGCCCAGCCCTTGGAGGGGGAGAGACGCTCGATTCCGCCTTGATCAATGCTGCCTGTGAAGCAAGGAGGAGGAGAAGGGGGGGACCAGGCTGGCACCAGATGGAGCAGGGTCTAGGGAAAGGTCAAGGTTAGCTCAGGCTGCTATTGAATCGGTTGCAGCCTCACAGATAGATCTCTGCCTCGGAGGCACCCACTGGGGCTTCTCAGAATCAAATCTAATAGAAAAGGCAGTCACAGAATGAAATCGCTTCATCTGAATGCTAAAATTGTTATTAGGCTACATTAGAGAGATACCGGGCACGTGATTACCAAAAAAAGAAGCATGCCTAGCAGTTTGTGACTGAAATAAAAGCTGTGAATATGTTGATACCATCGGCAATGTGCAATGATAATAGATAACAGGAGAGAGGGGCAGGGAGGGATGTGCGTGTGTAACGAACAGATTAACATCCTGATGCGTGTGTGTGTATCTGTGGAAAATCACCCGCGTACGCATCTGCGCAGGGTTATCTGTGTGTGTACCTGGGCAGCAGCACTTCTGGCCGGGCGGGCAGCGCCGTGGTCCTCAGAGCTCTGAGGACGCTTGTTAATGGGTTTGGGTGAAAGCTGCAGACCAAGAAGTGGGGGCCACCTTGGAGGAGAGGTTTACTGTGGGCTCCTGGCAGGACTCTGCCTGCAGAGCCTCCCTTGGCTGTGCTCAGTGGTGTGCCAACACTGCGATTTTTTGTTTAAGTCCTCTTGGAGGCACGGGGCTAAGGCATTGTTCCAAGGCTTCTCTTTCTCTTTCTCATCTCAGGCAAAACTCTGTGAGGAAATGTTACGTGATGCGTACACACGTGCACAGACCCCACATGCGGGACACAGGAGTGTTAGGCAGGCTCACACATACGTGTTTGGGGCAGCAATGCTGTCGGCTGGCTTTTGGAGATCAAAGTGAGTTCTTCCTGGTTACCATCTCCTCCACATTACTGATTCTTTAACCTACAGCACAGCCATGTCTTAAAGAAGGCTTTAGTCTTGTAAAATAAATGCTGGCTACACTAGATTAAACATGATGACTGCACTCCAAGGGTTAATAAATTTAGAATTAACAGATCATCCCAGCTTGATACAGCTACTATAGATGATTTAATATGCAGCCTAAGCAGGTTGACAGTCAGCTCACAGATGCAGATAAGATCAAACAGTCTCTTGATTCAATAGATTGAATGGTTGTACTGAGTGTCTGGAAGGTGAGTGACAGTATGGATGTGGCAGGGGTTCTGGTGAAGAAGGGCTTCGATTCCCCACTGCTGTGCACTGCACTGGTTTTCCTTTTCTGGCAGTCAACCTTTTCCAGCAATCAAACCTGGAGTTAACATGAAAAAAAAAAAAAGTCTCAAATGCAGTTCAGGAGGGTTATTTGAAGTTTTCAGTAATGAAAAGCTCTATGCTTTGATAGTAATCACCATGACTATTACTAGCCTGCACTTCAGATTCTTTCTCTGCGGACAAGGCCATCGCCAGCCACTCTGTCCCACAGGGAGTTTCATCTGTCCACAGCCTCTGTCTGTCCGTCTGCACCAGTCTCCTTCCCTGGCAGACCGAAATCCATGGAAAAAAGGTGTTTTGGAGCCAGAACAGTGACACCTTTCCTAGGGCTTGGGGAGTGCAACGTTGTCCTAACGTGATCCAGAAGCTTCGGTTGTAGGGAGGAAATGTGATGGGTGCAGAGTGACAAAGACAATTCCCCCAGTCTCTTTCTCAGCTCACTTGCGTTTCTGGCTTAAAAGTTAATGCCTGTAGTAACTCTTCTGTGGTTTATGTTTTCCCTCTTGCTCTCCTGTCCTGTTTAAAAGGGAACATAAAACAGTTCTCGTGGAGGCTGGTGAGCAATGAGATGACAGAGTACAATTTTTATTATTTCATCAAGAGTAAAAGCTCCGCCTGAACTATTAGATTTTACCGTATGAATACGTTACCAGGCAATTTTAAAAATGCATATTATACATTCAATAGACCGTCACAGGGCTGAATTGTATCTTATTGTGTTATATGGGGCCACCACCAGACAGATAGGAATATTTGTGTTAAAGTTACTGCACATCCGAACGTTTGTAAATGAGCTGTATTGTTGACTTCCGTGGCTTTTTTAAAAAAAATTACCCAAATGCTCAGTCCATAGTTTTGACGAATACCCTGCAAAGGGTTGGGGTAATAAGCAATGCTGCTTTGAATTCACCAGAGCAAACCCAGCACCCACATAAAATCACTGATTTTGGTGAGTTAAAAAATTATCTCATGTACTTTTGCAAACGATTACCTGTGGATTATACTTGCATTGTAATTTGGAAGCGAGGGGTTCCTTTAAATCCCTCAGATGCCGAGTTAGAAATGAGAGAGCCTTCGCATGTATTTCGGACTATAAAAGCATACGTGAGCATCCCAGATTCTCCTGAGTTGCCTGTGATGCTGCGCAGGGACGAGCCAGTCCTTTCCCGACCCCAGGCGCGGCTCTCAGGTGAGCCGATGAAGACATAACAAACATGACCTTGTACATTGGAAAGAGGCGAAATCAGTCTGCCAGCCCCCTCTCAGGGCGGACCAAGAGGGCTCGAATACCCCTTGAGAAAGGAATTCAAAAAGTAGGAAACCCCCCCCCCGCCCCCAAAAAAAAAAAAAAAG
>NW_009952153.1:1568757-1578665 GCF_000747805.2 Chaetura pelagica | reverse complement strand
TTATCTGGCAGCAATTTGCATATTTATGGTGCCTCCCGCCGTTCGCCGTGATTGCTTTACAGGCAGGAAAGGTAACAGAAAAATAGATAACCCCGGCTTAAAAAAGAAAAAAAAGGGGGAAAAAAAAGAAAGAAAGAAAAAAAAAAAGAGAGAGAGAGAAAAAGAAAAGACAAAAAGGCTCAGACGTGCACCGGGGCTCTGATAGACGAGTTAAACCTTGGAAAGCCCCTGGCAGGGAATTTGTTTACCAAACAGTGTTTTTTTGTCTTAGGATTTAAAGGCAGTTGTAGTTCGTCTTTTTTTAAGTTCCGAGGCTGGAGACGCCAGGTCCGTGCTTGTGTGCAAACTGCTCGAGACAAGCACTGATCATCTCAGGGAAAAATAATTAGCCTCGTCATATTCCCTGAATGCAAACGTCTGAGGAGGAGACAATCCTTGGAGATTGGGGAAAGCATTCAGTAGACGTTTTTAAAGTATATTGTCATGGTATATACTTTTTTTTTTTTTTTTTTTTTAATCCAGTCATGAGCAACATACAAATGTGCACTACGGCTTTAAATATAAAAGTTAATTAGATCTCAATACTTTCATTTTTAGTGGCTGTGAGTACAACAGCTACCTAAGATACACCTTGACTCCCTGACACTTTTGGCCTTCCTCCTAGGAACTGCCATGGCTGCGTCCCCCTACATCCCTCTATGTTCAGATCCCTTCGGTTCTGGGTGGCATGAACCAGCAGGTCTGTAGCTCACCTCTCCCCTGTGCTGAGGAGCCCTTCAGAGCTGTTCAGGAGGGAGATATGGCAGTGGACCACATTGCTCCATCCACTTCTAGACTAAACTTCTTGCTGTTGCCAGTGGGGAACAGCATTTCAAGGCTGGTGCTATAGTATGGCCTGTGTTTACCCTGTGTTTCTCTAAAGCACCTATTCCACAAGTCTGCGGGTGTGTGTTTCAGCAGAGACAGTCTATGGGTCTCTCTCCATATGTTTACATCTGTTTCTCTCTGTCTTGAAGCTCAGATGCTGGGAAACTTAATGCAATGGGGCAAATTAAAGTCTAAATTGTGAATACATTAATTTCACTATGGTAATATCAAACATTGTATGTATTTATGATTTCTGTATTTAATTTCCCTGGCTTTTTTTAATTTTTAAATGCTGGGGAATAGTTGCACAGTGAACAATAGCATTAGCACAATAACTCCCCCCAACCCCAGCATTCATACCTAATGCACATCAGCTTTCTATGTAATAGTATACAATATACTTGCATGTTATTTTAATTGAGTGAAATCTTATTCATACTGGTGGTAGAAGGCATTCTTTTCATTGCACTCAGAATTCATAATGTACTGTAAAAATTAGATGTGCTGACAATAACAAATGGTGGCAAAACTATCCCAACTGCTCAAAGGAGTGGGCTTTTATCACCGGTTATTCACCACCACTCTGCTACCCTTCAGCACTGCATCTTTCTGTCTGACTTTGGGCTATATATAATATATTTTTCTGATTACAGAATGCATTAAAATATTATTGTAAGCATTCCAACAATTAAGCTGAAATTTTGCATGGAATAAATATGGCAAAGAAGAAAATCCACAGTAAAGCTGTCCTTATTTTTAGCTGCAGTTAAACAGTTCTGCAAAGCACGCGTCTTTCTTCTTTGCTAAAGCTAAAAGCTAAACCTGAATGTCACCTGAAATAGTAATATAAAGCAAACACAGAGAATTAGCATTATGTATGTTAAATTTCAGTTCAGTGCATTCTAAATGACTAAAAGTTGAAGCTCTAAAAAGCAATGTAATAAAAGCTATTTATGAAAGGTGTTAAGGTGCCAATCTAACAGCGTACTAGAGTACATGCTTACTTTAAGCATGTAAGTACAGCTGATGTGCCCAAAGATAAGTATGTTCTTAAGAATTTCACAGTACCCCAGGCCAAGTAGATTCCTCTGGTAGGGGATATAGTGAGCAGGGTTACAGGACAAAAATTCTTTTTTTTTTTTTTTTTTTTTCTGTCCTTTTCTGTTGTCCCTCATACCAAGTATGCTAGGAAGAAGGGACTGTGTTCAGTGGCATACAAGAAAACAACTTGATCTTTCCTCATCCTGTATAGTAAAACTAATTTCTCAATGCTGATATTTGGGTTCTCAGATTAGTGGATTGTTTTTTCTACTTTTTTTTTTTTTTTTTTTTTTTTTTTTAAATGTATTTGAGGTATACTTGGGTTCTTTCTTCAAGACAAAATGTTTGCAATTCTTCTTTTTCCTGCCTGCCACATCCAGAGTGGGGCTTTCCAGATTTCCTCATAGAGAAAGTTTGAGCCCCTTGGATCTAATCTTGCACAGAAGTCTGAAAAGCTTCTCCTTACGATCCTGAGAAGATCGTGTTGATAAATAACCACCACCTTAAAAGATCAGCAGTAATCCCAAATATTTGGTTAGGACCAGACTTACTCTGTCCAGCTCTCCTGCCCTTCTTCACTGGTGAGCAGATACTCTGGAGATTAAGATTAAGTATTGTTGTTGGACACACTTCTGGTTTAAACCTGGCATTACATGCTGTTTGTTACTGGTTTGAACCTCACCAAGAGTTTGCCCTGCAGGGTTCAGAACCCAGCTTAGCTTTTCCTATTTGTGCAGCTCGCTCATCACTTCTGAGTTCAGTTGCCTCTGTGCTGCTGGGTGCTATCTCTCTGGGGCCAGAATTGCCTGTAATTCTTTACCTTGTCCTAGCCAGGAATCTCCCCAGATTTAGCAGCTGAACTCAGCAAATGAATCAAGGTGTTTGTGTTGGTCACCTGTCCTGCTTTCTGCCCTCAGGCTTGAAGATGGTGACCTGTTTAGGTAAATGGGTCTCTTGGGATCTCAGCAGTGACTCAAAAGGACCAACTTTTCTGTGGTCAGTTTCTGTGAGGCCAAAGAGTGCCCCTGATGAGTGGGGCATTTGGATGTGTAGAACATCTGGCCGAGGAAAGTCTGGCATCTTGTAGTGCTTTGTTTTAGAGTGATGTGCACGCAGTAAACCCGCAGTGAGAGAGCCTGATGCTGCAGACTGGCTCAGTGAAAACTTCCTGAAACTGATGGAGATGCTGCTAATCAGTTTGGGCATGCAGCAAGGTGTTCCTGCTCTGTAACTGTTCGGTGAGGTGGACATGGAAATTTTGTGGGGTCTGGATCTGAGAGCAGTGCCTGTGGCTCGTCTTTCTAGCCCTGAGTTTGTAGTTGGTTTCTGTTAGGGTAAAGGGAACTTCCAAGTCCAGATCTTAACCAACCATGCACGCTCTGCCTTAGTGTGATTTGATGTGATAAAAACCATCCCCGATAAACAGAAGTTTAAAACTAGTGAAAAGCGTCATGAAGAGCAACTCTTAATAAAATCCTTTGTAACACAAAGTGGTACTTGAGCTCACGCTCAACTTTGAAAGTCTGACAGCTCATCCCTTTCCAAGTGCCATAATTATGTTGTGGGATTCACTTCTATGCAGTTTTGAAGGAAAAAGAAAAGGTCAAGAAGATTAAAACATTCTGATAAACTGTTAGTAAAGATAACAGTGACAAACACTGCCAGATGTTTTCCTGTCCTCATCTACCCTTGCTGCATCTATAGGTACTCGAGTTGACCTTGTACACTGTACTGTAATGTGCCAGAGCTGTAATTTGGGTTGTGGGCCCAGTGGGCACCTTCCTGGCACAATGTTTGGTGTAAAGGGGCCTGAGAGATGTGCAACTGGTGGGATATGTGCAAAGCAGACGTGTTACAAGCGTTACTTCCCTCCTGTGTAAGGCATTTATGTTCTCTTTATCTTACACACTAAGGAGACTCTTTCGAGATAGATTTAAATGCCACTTCTGTTTGTGGTCTCTTATGGTCTGATGTGTGTATGGGTACACACAGGTGGGGAAGCATGGCACGTACGTACACCCCGTAAACTCCTCAGGGTAGCTGTAACTTGGATACCTACATATATGCTGTTCAGTATGGAGCTTCAGAAGAGCTAGAAGTACCAAATTCATACCCTAGATGTCAGTAAAAGAAAAAAACATCAAAACCCATTAAAAACCATTTTCTAAAGGTCTGTGAATCAAGCAATGGGTTAGCCAATTATTCATAAGATAATTCCCTATATGGACTGACAGTTTGAGTCCCAAGTTTCAGCTCAATCAAATTTACACAGCCCAAGTTATAACCTCTTCAAGATGGGGATTGTAAAGGCAGCGCTGACAGACCTTAACTACTGTGCCTCTTTCGTAAGGAAAGCTCAACTGCTTTACTGGTGTGGTGGCTGCTGGTGCTGCTATAATTAAGACTGTATGGATTTGCATTATAGGTCAAGTTCTGGGAGGTTTTAAATGCACATAGTTTAAATCATGCTGGCTTGAAACCTAGGATAGAAACTGTTAGGGGTATGTTACATGTTTACTTATTAAAAATATATATAAATATTAAACATACAAAAAGACAAATAGCTGAGTACTTGAGCAGTAGAAACTAAAACCAGTTTGGCTGAAGTCAGACATTTGATTAAAAATGAGATTTTATAGGCATTTACTAGTGCCTTTCTCTGCCTGCCCACACACAAGCAAAACTGTTTGTACACTTCAAAGGTTTTGCCATTCGAAAGTCTGTTTCCTGAGCGCTTTGTGCCATTTATTTTATAGTTCTTCCCAGAAAGCTCAGGGCTCCATTGCTGTGGATGCTGTGCAAGCAGAGGTGGGCTGAAATCCCAGACCTTGCTGAAACCCATGGAAAAACTTCCCCCAAGTTCAGAGTTTTATTATGGGTCCTACCCAGGGTGAGTTGATAACGAAATCTTTCTGTCACCTGGCACTCAGATGGTTGTGATCCTGCATGGACTCGCTGCTGTGTGTGCTTGCAGAATCAGTTTATTTTGAGCCTTTATTAAAAAGGGAAGGAAAAAAAATAATAGAGAAAAGGAAAAGCACTGTGCCCGAGTTTCTTGTGCGGGAATACTAAAACATGTACTATTTCTAGAACGTGCAAGTCTTCTGCTCATTCACGAGTCAGCCTGGTATGATAAGAGTTACACCCACGTTGCCTCTGCCTGATTGAGACTATCAAGCCGGTGTCGGAAAGCACCCCATACGATCTGCTGTTGCATAATGCAGCCCAACTCCAGAGAACTGGCAGAATTTTGGAATTTGTGTTTGCTCCTAATGTTCTGTACAGAGCTGGCAAGTGAGATTCCTGCTCTGGAATGAATGACAGTTGGAGCTTCAAAGCAGGAACATTTGCCCACCGAAGTTGCTGAACTCGCCCACTGCCAAGTCTGTCACTGGATTAGCAAATAGGCAGGGACAGCAGTATGTGGCATGAACTGTGTCATGCTCCTTCGTGCTTTTGGGTCCTGATCCTGTGCTGGACGATTGTGTGCCTGCCTGTGAGATGGAGGAAGGCCACCCTTCACAATTTTAGGCAGCTTTATGTCCTTTTATACAGCAACATCTAAGCATCTCACATGCTAGGATGGCAGGAGGATCGCACTACTTCTCAGGCAGAGTTGAAGCATGAAGAAAGGGATGGATACCTTTTGGCAGCTTTAAAACTAAACTCATTTTTGCAGTGTAAATGTTACCACCTGGGTGATCTGCCCTGCTGCTACAGGTTACTGCCCTGCCCTGCCCTGGGAGGGCAGAGTCTGATGTGTGCCCACCTCTGTGCTCAGCTGTTCCAGGGTATTAGCTGGTGTCTCAGGGGTTCTGGTTTACGCAGGAGACTGAGGTGGGACAGACACTCAGCTAATGAGGCAGACTCTTCTCTGAGTTTGACTTCCCCTTGTAGGCAGCCTGAAAACCAACACAGTGCTGGTTTCAGCACACTGTTTGGAGTTTGCCCACACCCTGCTGAGATGTGGGACCACATTTCCTCTGGCTGACTTTGCTCTGGGGCTGGGAGTCTGTAGCCAAAGAGCAGCTGATAAGATGGCTGAGGGTGAGAGCAGCTCAAACCGCTGCAGCAGGATTGTGAGACATCCTCCATGGCTTGGGCAGAGAAAGGTTGTGGAGGAGCAGAAGGTGACACACAAGTTTGTGTGAACCCTCAGAGCCTAATCACCGGGTCATCTTCAGTGCTGGCCTGGGTTTGTTTTCACCTGCCTTTCTGGTCTATCACCATTTCAAGGTGTTAGCAGCCAGTATTTGAGCATTTCTGGCTCTTTTTACCTGCTACGTTCCCCAGGTACATTAGCAGAACTGAGCAAAGTGACACCCAGGTGTAGTAGGTCCAGACAAGGCTGAGGACGCTCCTCGCGGTGGCAGCTGCGCTGGAAGCGGGAGGAGAGGGGAGCCCGCAGGAGCAGCAGGGCACGGGCGGCACTGCCCTTAATCCCACAGCTTCCCTCAAGTTCCCTCGCCCGGGGCTGTGGACCCTGACACCCCATACGATCTGCTGTTGCATAATGCAGCCCAACTCCAGAGAACTGGCAGAATTTTGGAATTTGTGTTTGCTCCTAATGTTCTGTACAGAGCTGGCAAGTGAGATTCCTGCTCTGGAATGAATGACAGTTGGAGCTTCAAAGCAGGAACATTTGCCCACCGAAGTTGCTGAACTCGCCCACTGCCAAGTCTGTCACTGGATTAGCAAATAGGCAGGGACAGCAGTATGTGGCATGAACTGTGTCATGCTCCTTCGTGCTTTTGGGTCCTGATCCTGTGCTGGACGATTGTGTGCCTGCCTGTGAGATGGAGGAAGGCCACCCTTCACAATTTTAGGCAGCTTTATGTCCTTTTATACAGCAACATCTAAGCATCTCACATGCTAGGATGGCAGGAGGATCGCACTACTTCTCAGGCAGAGTTGAAGCATGAAGAAAGGGATGGATACCTTTTGGCAGCTTTAAAACTAAACTCATTTTTGCAGTGTAAATGTTACCACCTGGGTGATCTGCCCTGCTGCTACAGGTTACTGCCCTGCCCTGCCCTGGGAGGGCAGAGTCTGATGTGTGCCCACCTCTGTGCTCAGCTGTTCCAGGGTATTAGCTGGTGTCTCAGGGGTTCTGGTTTACGCAGGAGACTGAGGTGGGACAGACACTCAGCTAATGAGGCAGACTCTTCTCTGAGTTTGACTTCCCCTTGTAGGCAGCCTGAAAACCAACACAGTGCTGGTTTCAGCACACTGTTTGGAGTTTGCCCACACCCTGCTGAGATGTGGGACCACATTTCCTCTGGCTGACTTTGCTCTGGGGCTGGGAGTCTGTAGCCAAAGAGCAGCTGATAAGATGGCTGAGGGTGAGAGCAGCTCAAACCGCTGCAGCAGGATTGTGAGACATCCTCCATGGCTTGGGCAGAGAAAGGTTGTGGAGGAGCAGAAGGTGACACACAAGTTTGTGTGAACCCTCAGAGCCTAATCACCGGGTCATCTTCAGTGCTGGCCTGGGTTTGTTTTCACCTGCCTTTCTGGTCTATCACCATTTCAAGGTGTTAGCAGCCAGTATTTGAGCATTTCTGGCTCTTTTTACCTGCTACGTTCCCCAGGTACATTAGCAGAACTGAGCAAAGTGACACCCAGGTGTAGTAGGTCCAGACAAGGCTGAGGACGCTCCTCGCGGTGGCAGCTGCGCTGGAAGCGGGAGGAGAGGGGAGCCCGCAGGAGCAGCAGGGCACGGGCGGCACTGCCCTTAATCCCACAGCTTCCCTCAAGTTCCCTCGCCCGGGGCTGTGGACCCTGACCCTCTCTTTGGGGCGATCGGGGGCCACTCACCCTCCTCCCCCTCCTTCTCCCCAGACAAGCCTGGGACGATCCCCGTGGGGCTGACCCCCCCTCTCCTCCGGCAGCGCCAGGGGCCATCCACACACTTCCCCAGCCCCTTTCCCCGAGGAGTCCGGCGGGACTCGGGGGCGGCGGGACACGGACCTTCCCCCCGTTGCCCTCTCCCCAGGCGGCGTTTTTGGGGTTAACGTGGCTCGGGGCGGGAGGGAAGGGGGTGTCCCAGCCCGGTCCTGCAGCCGGAGGTGGCCCACTCGCCCTCCCCATCGCACCGCCCCGGCGCTGGGGCTGTAGCAAAGTCCCTCGCAAGAGCTGTTTGTTGACCACATTCACGTTCAGAGCCCTGGAGCTAAAAGCACTTTACACCATAAAATAAAAGCACTGTCTTTTTTTCTAAAAGGTTACGTCTGGAGGCCACGCTGCTCATACTTCATACAGAAAACTACTGAAAGGGCTATGAAACCCTCTATGATTTACACTCCCTCTCAGTGCATTAGGATATAGATCTACTCGACTCTAAAAATACTGTGGAGTTTCTAACCGACGTGAATATATGTGCATTATTTCAGAAAGTCTGTTAGAAAACTTGTCAACACATTATAAAGCATAAACCAGGACTCGGCCATTAAACACAGAGTTCAGAGACAGAATATATACTGCAGGAAGTACCGAGAAAAGTCCCTCAATTCAAAAAAGGTCTATTAGCTGAAAGTTTACACACAATATACACCAAAGGGTTTAGAGAGAGCCCGTGGACCGTAATTACAAGGCATAAATGGAATCAGTAGGGGCTTTACGGTCCCCAAAGCGGTTAGCTGGGCTGCCAGAAAATTTTAATATTGTCATAATTTATTACCCACCGAAAGCCACATCAAGGATTGTAAATATGGTTACTTTGTGTCCACGGCTGCTCGTTAAACTCCCTCGTTCCCTTGCCCTAAAAATACAATATAACACAAACCCACCTGCATTAATAATCTGCGGTTATGCCGTGTTAAAAAATGTCTTCTGACTCCTTTTCTTTCTTGAGGTTTGTTATCTCTATCCAATCACATGACAATGCGAAGTGCTGAGAGGGGGGGTGGGAGGGATGGGGGGGGCGATCAAACGCCGATATTAATAATTATCCAGCCAGATGAAATATTGTTTTTTAAGGCACCGAGTTACCATTTAATTCGAGGCATTTTACGGTGCTGGAATTAAGGGCGTGCTGATGGTAGGAATATCCTCGCTGCCATTCATGAAAGCATCTGTAAAATTGGCTCCTGAGTGTAGGTTTTAAGATGCGGTCTGGGAAGTCAAACTCTGGAATCTCAAACACTGTACGATGATAAAACACATTTAGTTGTAACTAAGTGCTTAATTTGCTATGATTTTTTTAAAAGAGAACCAAGGAAACATTATTTCTTGGGGATAACCGCAGGCAGGTACTGGGATGCAGGTTGGCTTCAGAGAGCGCGCAATTGTGGAATTAATTGTAATTCAGAGGAGTGTTAACTGGGAACCACAGAACCGTTCTTTCAGAAGAAATAAAGGCATTACTTTTTACTTCGCAGCCACCTAGAAAAGCCTTATACGTGAAAATACGCATAAATCAAGTCTCGTACACGCACACATATATATACATATACACCTATACCTCCCGTACACACACACGCCTGTTCGTACACGTTTCGCACAGGAACATACGCACGCCTGGGGACGGCAGCCAACCCTAAAAGGCGGTGTGAGCCCCAAAGCTGTTGTCACCTGCGGCTGGGTCCCCCCGCAAAGTAAAGCAGGACAGAGTTTACCCCGACGCCCCCCAGCAGCCACGGGCCTCGCCCCCGTCCGTGTCTGAAGGGAGGGGAGCCGGAGCAAGGGGACACGAAACCGTCCCAGCGCCGGAGCGATTGGCCCCGGGCCTCTGACAGCTCCGCCGGGCTCTGACAGGCCCCCCGGTCCCCCCCGCGGTTCCCCGGGCGCTGTCCCGGGCGATTCGCGGCTCTTTGCGCGTTAAGACCTTCTTGACAACGCCGGGCAGCTCCTCGTCCCCTCACTCTCTCCTGTCCTCTCCTCTCCTCCCGCGGGGCCGCTCGGTCTCTCCGCCTCCGTCCCGGGCACGGTTATATCCCCCTTGCACTCCTTCCGCAGCCGCACTTTGCTCCAAAAAAAACCACGCACGTTCGCCTCCGGAGCCT
>NW_009952153.1:1566907-1567744 GCF_000747805.2 Chaetura pelagica | reverse complement strand
CCCTGATGAGTGTCCATTGGTTTTGCCTTTGCCTTCCCTCCTCCCCTCTCCCCGGCTTGCCCTGCCCATGTTTTGTATGTCTCTGTCCATCCAGGCTCCTGACGTTCAAGTTCGCAGGGACGTCACGTCCGCACTTGAACTTGCAGCTCAGGGGGGCTTTTGCCATTTTTTTCATCTCTCTCTCTCTCTCTCCTTCTCTCTCTCCCTCTCTCTCCCTCTCTCTCTCTCTTTTTTTTTTTCTTGCACAAAAAAAAAAAAAAGCCATGACTGCTATCCCACAATTCATCTTCCCTGCGCCATCTTTGTATTATTTCTAATTTATTTTGGATGTCAAAAGACATTGATGAAGATATTTTCTCTGGAGTCTCCTTCCTCTCTAACCCGTCTCTCCCGATGTGAACCGAACGACTCACAAGCCACCGAAGCCACCAACCCACCATGTCGCGCCGCAAGCAAGGCAAACCCCAGCACTTAAGCAAACGGGAATTTTCACGTAAGTAACCCTGAGAGCAATTTATTTAATTTCCCTTTCACGGATTTAATTTTTAATTTGAGCGAGGCCAAGACGGGGGTGAAAAAAAAAAAAAAAAAGAAAAAAAGGGGAAAAAAAAAAAAAAAAAAAAAAAAAAAAAAAAAAGAAAAAAAAAAAAAAAAAAGTGAGAGCGAGTAGGGAAAAAAAAAAATAAACTCAGCGCCGGCTCGGGATTCTCAGCATTCCGGTTAATTTCTCCCTCTCTAATTTAATCACCTTGATCACTTTTTCTTCTCTTCCTCCCTTTGCCCCCCCGCCCTCCGGCGCGCTCTCCTTGTGCCCGGGCTCCTCCGCTCGCTTCTCTC
>NW_009952153.1:1565152-1565818 GCF_000747805.2 Chaetura pelagica | reverse complement strand
CAGCCGCCACCACACACCAGGGCTAGATGCAAGATAAGCGGGAGCGCTCTTTGCACAACAAAAGGCAACTCGAGCTGGAAAGGTTTGGGGCGAGGGGGGTGGGAAAGAAAGGAGAAAAAAACCCAACAACCTTCCTTTTCCTCGGGGTGAGCTGGGGGGGACCTTCCACCCCCCCCCGCCCCCCCCTTTTCTTTTTATTTTTTTCTTTCCTTCTCTTTAGCTCGTTACTCCCGGCGGGTTTTGTTCCCTCCTAGGGATGGCAGAAAACCCAGGGCGATTTCTTCTTGCCAGCGATCCCTGGCTCCCTCTTGCCCTTCGCTAAAAAAAAAAATAAAAAATCCCAACTCAACAAACCAACCAAAACCGAAAAACTTTACGCCGCGATTTCTCTCGCCTCCCGGCCGCACAGACATTTCCAGCCAGGTTCGCACATGGAGCTCCCCCCTCGAGCTGGATCTTTGCAGCGGGCAGGAGAGCCCAAAGTTTTCCCTAAAACTGGACGAGGAGAGGGAGTCCAGGGCTCAGACCCTCGTCCCACCCTCACCTCCCCCCGTCGTTTTCTCCCTCTTTCCTAACACTTTTCGGGGCTTTTTTTTCTTTCTTTCTTTTTGCCCTTTGGATTGTCCGGCTCTGCGTTGGGGTAGGGGCAGCAACAGCAACGGCTTA
>NW_009952153.1:1564757-1565005 GCF_000747805.2 Chaetura pelagica | reverse complement strand
AGGAGCCGGGTGGGATCCCCGCGGCTCAGTTTTCCCTTGGGATACCCGCGGGCCGGCGCGGAGTTTCCGCACGTGTGGGGCGGGAGTGACGGCCGGGAGAGAAGGGGGGTGGGGGATTGCAGGAGGGGGGCTCCGTCAAGCTAGAGCCACCCCGGGGATGGGTAGTAGGGAGGGGTGGGCCAGGGAGATGGAGCAGGGAAGGCGGGGTGGAGGGGTGGAAAGGGAGGCCGGGCCGGGGGGAGCGGAGA
>NW_009952153.1:1547829-1561212 GCF_000747805.2 Chaetura pelagica | reverse complement strand
TTTTTTTCCCCTCTTCTTTTCTTTCTTCCTTTCCTTTCTTCTTCTTCTTTGTTCTTAAATTTTGCGCAGAGTTGTAGTTTGCTTGCTGCGGGTGATGCTCGCCTTCCCCTTTCCCGGGTCGTCGTCCTCTCTCTCCCATTGTACCCCACAAAGTCTCCCCATCTTCCTTACGGCGCACAATCCCAGGACACAAATTTGGGATTAAATAGCCCTCTCCATCCTTCCCACGGGGCACGGTGCGGGGAAATGCCCCGGCAGCGCGGATGCGGGGCTGTTTCCCCCGCGCTGTGCCTCGTGGCATCCCCCCCATCCCCATCACCCCCCGGTACCTCCAAAATCCATCCCGGTTTTGCCGAAGAGACAGTGCGGTTGTTTTGGTGACCGGGAACGGGGGAAGGAGAGGGTGGGGGGGAGCTGAAAAGGAAAGGCAATTTGCATGAAAAATAGGGACGGATGATTAGGGACGCAGGCAGGGAATTCTGATTGCCCCAGAATTAAAAGATGCATCCTGCAAATCAGTGGGGAGACCAGGTGAATTTTATTTTGGCGTTTTCTTTGTAAACCTAGTGTTTTATAGTTTTGTTTTAAAAGTAGCAGTAGTAATAATAAAACCATATTTTTGCTGGCTCTCCCTCCATCAGGAGCTTGATGTTTTGCACTGAGCACGGTGCCAGCCGTATTTCATACATTAGTATATAATTCTTGTTAATTAGCAATAATTTACGTTAAGAGCATAGAAAATGTTGAGGTTACAGGTTTTATATCTGTACATTTGATCGTCTTGTTATTTTCAAGAACTTTGCCTCCTATAAAATTAATTAGGTGAAATGTGGAGGTGTAATCAGCAACCTCTGAATTACTACTTCATTTCCTGGTTTTGATTGTAAATCAGCTCAGTCGGGACAGACTTTAGCAAAGTCTTATTTTTTGTTTAGCGCTACTTTTAACTGTCTGGTGTGGAGGCAGCGGGTTACCTTCCCCTGCTAAACAATCCTGACAGCGTCAGAAAGGAATCAGGCTGCAGGAAAACATTATAATTGAGTCATGATTATGCAGAGCTCCTCGCTAAGCCAGTTGTAAGGGGAACGCAGGTTATTTTTGTGTATTTTGCTGCGTGGAGTTGGGAAGCTCGAAGTTAGATTCGCACAATATCTTTGTCTGCGGCGTGCAGTGAGCTACTGGTGGAATTCATCCTGCCATAATTTACTCCCTTGGTCCGAATGCAAGGAAGGGCTGGGGAAGAAAAGCGCCATTCCTGGCAATCCCGCAGAAACACCCTGCTCCTCTCCCATCTTCCTGAGGAGCGTGATACGCATGCTGTGCCTCTTGTCTTGTCGGGCCATAACTTCAGGAGAAAACCCCAGTGATTAAGACGTTGTTTTTATTAATACGAATGTAACCTTCATATTCCTGTGGTTGACCTTATGTTAAATTAGAAGTAGTACTAGAGGCAAGAAACGATGGACTGGATCCCTGTGTCCTAGTTGGAGCTGAGGTACGGCGAGGTAGTGTGCTCTTTCAATATTATTTTACGCAGCACAACTGGGAGCTACTCCAGATCTTCCTCCTCAATATTCAGCCTAGGTAGGGTTGAAATAAATTTAACCTGAGTTCACTGGATTTTTGCACTTTATCAAAATCAGTTCCAATATCGTGCAGTCAAATTAAAATCTATTTTTTGATTCTCTGTGGCTTTAAGTTCATTAAATGTGAAATTGGCAGCCAGCTAAAGAAGGTCAGGCTGATTAACTGTTTAGGAGTTGTATTCTGTCTCGCTTGTGTTACCTGGCAGTGTTTTGAGGTGGGTTGTATTTGTAGTATCCTCTCCTGCTTGCTGCTCTTAGCCTGCCTGTTGTATTTCACAGGTAGAGGAATACCAGCATGCTACTGGTATTCAGCTTTTTTTTTTTCTTTTCCTCATGAAAGGCAATAGTGATGGAGACCACAGAGATTGCCAGGGTATTTCTTTGCTAACTTAACACACACACACACACACACACACACACAAAAGCCATCAGAAAAGACAGTCTCGTCTGCCTTGTTAGAGCACCCACTGACGATTCTGTGAGCAGAAATAGCCTCATAATGAAGCATTTTGGAGCTCATTCAGAAAATTTGTCAACTTTGACAACATTAGGCAAGGTATTTTGAGTTTAAAGAAGGCACTTCTTACTGTTGTGGGGAAATGTGGCAGTTGCTTGGCCACGGTGATTTTTACATGCTGAGGGCCACCAGTGCTAACATGTTCAAGATAATTTAAGCATTCCTTTATTTCAGGATAAAAAAGGGAAAATTACTAATTGACTTGTTTCCTCAAGTACTGAAAAATATGCCATCTAACTAATATCTCTGGGTGGACTGGGTCGTGAATTTGGTATTTCTTTGAATTCTGAGGAGTAGCTGAAAAGTGAGAGGTGCCTCCCCCTGCCCCGCAGGCATTTCTGCTGCACTTGCTTTTTACCATTTTGGTTTCTGCCATTTATTTATTTAATTTTCTGTTTATTTTGTGTTGTTCATTCCCTCCTTCCCCCTGTGAATTACTCCCGCTTTCCAGTTTTTTAATTGGAAGCCCCAAATGGGCAGGTTGGGACGGTGGCACAAATGCATATGTATATGTCTGCACGTGCGTTACAAGGGCTGTAAGTGCCCTGTGTGTTGGTGCATGGGTGTGTGTGGGCAGGCTCTCCCTCTCTTCCTTTACACACACACACGTTACCTGCACGGCCTGTATAATGAACGTGCACTATCCATATGTTGAAACACTTTTTCTGTCTGCACCTGCATTGTTCAGGCTTCTGAATTTTAGGAAGTGGGTCTGGCTGGTGGAAAATACACATCCATGTGTGTGCAAGAGAGTGTGTGCAGTGCTTTTAGCCTTGAATTCATGAACATAAATAATACATCCGGCAATAAAACACCATATTCACTTCTCTCAGAAGTACCACAAGAGTTTTGCAGTGTATTCTTTCAGCCTGTTCATTTCATTTTACTACTGAGTTGTTCAGTTGAGTCCGAAATTTGTCCTCATGTAGGAACACGGAGGCAGTCGCAGTGCTGGCTCTCCCGAGTTCTGCCTGCTGCAGCTGCTTCTGCAAAACCTCTTCCCTGTCACTGATGAATTCGTCTCCTCACTGCTGTGCTAACAGCCGTGTTGCATGGGTCTAGCTGTGAGGGAGCAGGGGGATATGGTGAGCAGGGTGTAATATGCATGAAGAGGGGGCTCACCGTGTTCCCCTCCCTGCGCCCGGTGCATTTTCCGAGAGCTCTAATGTTTCTCCTTTTGTTTCTCCAACTGCAGCCGAACCTCTTGAAGCCATTCTCACTGATGACGAACCTGAACATGGCACATTGGGAGCTCCGGAAGGGGACCACGACCTCCTCACTTGTGGCCAGTGTCAGATGAACTTCCCGTTGGGGGACATTCTTATTTTTATTGAGCACAAACGGAAACAATGCAATGGCAGTCTCTGCTTAGAGAAGGCTGTGGATAAGCCACCTTCACCCTCACCAAGTGAGCTGAAAAAAGCGTCCAATCCTGTGGAGGTTGGCATCCAGGTTACGCCAGAGGATGACGATTGTTTATCAACGTCATCCAGAGGAATTTGCCCTAAACAGGAACATATAGCAGGTAAATTAAAGCAAGGAGAAGCGTTTGCGAATTTTATTTCTGTTTCAGTCTCAACATAGCGCGCTTGCAGTTGTGAACTGCTGTGTGTGTCTCTCTGTTCTGCTTGCCATGACGGCCTGTGTGTTAAAAACCCTGCCTTGGTTGTGTGGTGAGCGCAGGACTGGTGCTTCCTGGTGGCTGCGCAGGGGCCGGATCAACAGGCACGTGCTGTGCCAGCTGGTATTCCTAACGGTATTGTTTGAGGCTGCTCTGTGGTTTGCCTGCATTGTAGTCACCGTCTCCCGGTGTCTCGCATGCCGGGAAGAGATTCCAGAGCCTGCCGTGCGATAAAGTGTGGAGCTTGAGAGTCTTGGGCGAAGGCAGGGGTGAAAGAGTTAACTGAGCGTCAGCCAGCCTTGGTTCCATATTGGCTGTCAGCGTATGGACTGTAATTAAACACAGCCCCATGGCAAAGTGACACCACCGACCTTGACTTTAAGATGCCATTTTCGACTGGCCAGGCCAGAGTAGAGAGGGCAGTTGCTGAAGCGCACAGACATGCTTATTCGAAAAGTTTAAGGGCATGTTGGAAATTTCAAAAGGTTGGTTTGACAGGAAAGGCCGCTCTCTGCAGCCAGCCTCCTCAGCCAAATGATAAATGCTTCGCTGTGCTCTCCCTTGTCTCTGATGTGGTTTTGACAGATGTATCTTGATTTTGTTTGTGGTTTACACAACCACATGTCAGCCGTACAAATGTCCAAGGCAGAGTTCTGTTTTGTGCAACAAACAATATAAAATGCCTTTTTTTTTTAAAAAAAAAAAAGGGTAAATAATAACAATTCTTAGCGTATTTTTTTTTTTAAACTGGAAAGCCATTTGCTGTGCAGATATTTTTCACAAATGAGGTTAAAAAAATCGAGTGTGTTACATTAAGGAAAATCCCAGAGCTCTGGGAGAATAGTGAGGCACACTCTGCTTTAAAAACCCTGCTAGTAAACAAGAGTGCCGAGTGTTGCAAATCACTTTAAACCATGCCAATACTACCAGTTGAAAAAGGCAAGACGGCAGCGTATCAAAACCAACAAATGCCTGAACCGCTTTCAAACCCCCCCTTTCCCAGCAACATTTGGGATATGGCACTTCCAGTGCCTCATTTCGGGAAGCCCACAGGGCCGCTTAGGGGTTGTCAGAGGCACAGTGGACAATGTGCCGGAGCTTGTCTTGGGCTTGCTTTGGCCACAAAGTTAAACCATAATAGGGCAGTAGGAACACTGGAAGGTTGGGAGGGATATTCCTACAGGCTCCCTGGCCTCCAAACCAGCCTGCAAATCATCCTGGAGAGCTGTGGCTTTGAAGGTGGCAGCAAGTATGTATCGGCCTGTCTGTCTGCACATGCGTGTGTATGCAAAGCAATGTGCGTGCACACGCGTATGTCATGGGAATGAATTTACACTATTTTTGCAAAATACTAGACATTGCTTCGAATACATGTATATGAATTAACAGAGGCTAAGCAACATTTTGGGAGAGACTTAAGAAACCCAAATAATTCCACATATTGCGCTTCCCAGCCAGGGATGTGAAAGGTGATTTTTGTTTTGTTTTTTATTTTTTTTTTCCCAGAGTGGTAGAGGGCAGTGCCCATTTCCATGTGCTGCCTGCGATCTGATGGAAAATGAGCAGCAGCGTAGGGCATGATTAATGAGGCGGGAGCCTGGCGGAAGGGATTTGTAGTCTTCCGAGCTCTGAAGCCATGCTAAATCACCAAATATGGAGGAGCGGCGCTGTGATGTAACGCTGTATTTACGTACGGCGCCGCTCTCTGCTGAAAAGACAAAACACAGTATCTGTCAAGTAAGAACTAAACGCTCTCTCCTCACCCTGGTCCCAGATAGGTCCCTTGGCTAGAGGGACAGCCACCCAGGAGTTCTGCATGTGCGGGAGCTCTGCAGCTCAGGGCTTTGCTCTGGCACTCGTTTGGTGTGGGAGACTCAGGGAGCCAAATCCCACTTTCTTGTGGTGCAGGTGGTATGAGGTGAGCAGGATTTGGCCTTGCACGATGTCATGGGGCCGTTAATTCAGTAAGGACTGTGGTTTCAACTGACTTTACATGGTTCAGTGAGCGGCAGGAGGGCAGTGGGTGAGGAGAGGTGCACATCGGCAGAGGCCTGATCCTGCTCGCCGTTTCACGTAGAGAAAACCTTTGCTTGCAGGCAAGTCCAGCTAGCAGTTGGCCGTAAGACCAAGCTGCAGTTATCCAGGCGTCTTCCATCCTGAGTTTTCTGCACAGGGTGCCCAGCTGTGCCTGTGGATAGGAGGTGCAAGAGCTCAGGTCTTCTCCTGTCCAGGATGGAGCTAATGAGGTCCCCTGGTTGGTCTCAAAGGGAAATGCAGCCAGGCTAGGGGAAGGAGAGAAGGATCACCAGGACTCAGAGGATTGTGCACTGTCTGCCTCCTTTGTGTTTTCATCTCCCTTTTCACTTGGATGAGTTTAGCTCCCTTGTATCTCAAAGAAGTGTGGCGATAGCTGGAGTGACTTGTAGCCAGGAGTTTGTGGGGTCTGGCAGTAAAATTAGCAGTGAGGGTCTGTGGAGTTCAGGTTTCTAGAAGGTCCCTGCAATGAACCTCGGGCTTTTCAGTTTCTGGTATTTTATATCTGTTTTCTCTGTGAGGATGCAAAATGCAAGATGTGACTGTGTAATTGGAAAAAAAAAATAAATAGGCAGAGGCTGCCTTTGAAAAATATACTGGAGGAGTTGAGGGAACAGATTCTTTCTGGTAGAAGATGGGAAAAGATGTGTTTAGTAGCAATATAAAACTGTCTCTGATTAATTGTTAGGCTAGAAGAGATGTTACAGGTTGGCTCTGGATCCAGAGGTGCTCTAGGGTATTTCTGGGTGCAGCATGTGCTCTGTCTGCAGTTTTGTAGGCAGTAAGTTGGTGTGTTACACTAAAAGACGATCTTAAGATAAGTAATAGTTGAGGATTGGCTCATCTGAAGACAAGGAAGGAGGCAGCCAGTCATTCAAATGCAGGGAGAAATGATGTCTGTTTTAACCGTCTATAAGCTGCTCTTTATCCTCGCTGTTTTCCAGAGACAGGGATGTTTCCGAGAGCTTGTATGTGTGAGTGCAACCTCTGCTGTAGCTGTGAGATCCACTGAGGAGCAGGCATGCGTACCTGTCTCTTCTGTGTGGGTGTCTGCCTGAGCTGAGCTTTGACTTGCCATAAAATTTTGAGTGATGCTGATCCAGCGCCATAGCTGAAATGTCATAAATTTAGCTGAAAATTAATAGGATATGTTGTGCTGGTCCAATGAGGCAGCTTTCATCAATATGTATGTCAAAGCCTCACCACCAGATACCAGCAGCCCGTGATTTGCAGTGAGTGCTATGGCAGGGCTGTAGTTACCTACTCTCGTATTTTACAATGGGGGAAATATTAACTGAAGTATCGAGAGATCAGTGAATGTAAAATTGCTGTTCAGTTATTGAAAAGGCCAAAGAAATATTTATCGTCCACTGGTGTGAGGTTTTAGCAGTTTGTTTGTTGAATGTATAAATCCAAGGGAATTCGTGAAAGGTTGTTTTTGGGGTGAGGAAGAAGCTTCAGTGCTACTTGGGTTCAGTTGGAGGAACACTTTGGAGTGCTGCTGCACATGCCCTTTGTAATGCTGCGTGTGTGTCTGTGGATGCTGTATTTACTGTACAAAGAGGGGCTGTACAAAGTGGGGGGAGAGGTAATTTTTACTGCTTGAATCCTTTATTCTCAAGCTTCTTGTGGCATTCAAATAAAGTATGTGGAAAAATAACACGAGAAAAACCTCTGCAGAAATAGGGGGAAGGTGGACATAATTTGGTACTAAATTTTGAATCAAATACAGTTGATTATTACAATTCTCAGGAGGTAATGTCTTTGAGTGGCCATTACATTGCAGAAATTTTCTTAGGCTGTTATTAGCTGTTATTAGTAGTTGTCATAATTCTGTAGGTTGTAAATGGTGATTCCTTATTATTTTGCAAAAAAAATTATTGACGCCTGAATTTAATAGTTAGCATTGCATCTGGACAATAAGACAAAACCTTAAAAAAAATAGGGGTGGGGGAAAGGAAATACGGAAACATTTTTGAGTCAGACTCTTGTCTGCTTTCCCCATACAAAGAAACAGAGAGCACAGGCAGGAAGAACAGTGAGTGTGCTACCAAAAAGCTCCTGCTCCTGAGATTGGGAGCCCTGCTTGCAAGCTGTATTTGTAAATAAGACAGAGGAAGGTTGTGAACTGGCAGCTCTGCTGTTTTGTCGAAGTACAATGTCAGAGAAACTCTTTCTAAGACAAATTGTAAATAGAAGTGTCACGATGATTGCATGATTGAGCTCCAGAAGTGTCTTGCAATTGTTGGCATTGTCAGAAGACTTTTGAAAGCTTAATTAAAGGCGGTGGCCTGGGTGGCTGTGAAATTTACTTCGGGGAGGGGGGAGGAAATGTAAAAACTAGGGGATCACAAAGTTGCTGTAACACTACTTGTGCAGGGATATGGGGAATAGTCAATACTTTCTCTTCTTTCCCCATTGCCTTTTAGAAATAACATTTTTTGAAGCAACAAACACGTGATACCAATATCATCCTTTGAACAAAGTAAAGATTGTGTTAGTTTTCCTAGCCTGTGCTATAACAGTTAATGTAAAAATGGCTCTTTATTGGAAATACAAACCTGAGTTCCTTCGAAGCACAGAAGCAGGGTAGAAAGTTGTCCTCTGCCTTGCTGTGATCCTTTCAGGGGATCATCAGTGTTGCTGTGCTCTGAATATTTCTATATTTCTGGTGGGTTTTTTTTGTTTGTATTTTTTTTTTTTGTGTGTGTTTTTTGTTGGTTTTTTCGTTGATTTGTTTCCTGCAAATCAGATCTGGTTTAGAGGATGAGAAAGATGTTTTGCATTCTTTCCCCTATTGTATGGGGCATTTAATTGTGGAGCTCACCATGGGCTGAAGCACTGCTGCATCCAAAATGCTTGTGGTTGAAGAGGCAGCACGTATACCAAGCATAAACTTGGTATAGATCTGAAAAGGTGCATGTTAGCATCACACGCCAAGAGCTTTGAAAATAATGTGCGTAATAAACGCAAGGTTCTGTGTAGCAAGTCCTGGCAACCAGTGCTGGGTGATGGAAACTGAGGCAGGGAGGGAGTAAATTAAACACCTTCTTATTAGGCCGGTGGGAGAAATGAAGTCTTCCCTAAACATTCCCATAATTTGGTAATGCCTCTTAAAGAGGAGGAGGCCTATTAGTATCACCCCATCTTGTATATTCAACCCTCAGCCCACAAGCTCTTTCCTATTTCGTTCAAATAAGGAAGACGATTAAAGAGCTTTGCAAGGCAGGCAACGAGAGTTCAGCCTCCAGTTGTTTGCCTGCTTGGATCCTCATTATGGCAATTTTTTGGACAAAATTCCCTTCAAGCTTTGGTCTTGTTTTTATAACCAATAGTACCAGCTTTGTGTAATAAAAGGCATTTAGCATCAAGCTGGACATGGCCTGGCATGTTGCCACTTAGTGTTTGGTTTTTTTTTTTGGTTTTTTTTTTTAAGCTAATCACTGAGGATCTCTCATTACCTTTCAGCTTGTTGTGATTTTGTTCAGGTTGTGGTGCTGCCATCCGTGGAATCCAAGGAGGTCGTCTTCTCAGCCTGGCAGGTTCAGGTGTCTGAATACAGTTTCCACCTGGCATGGCTCTATTTTATGTGTCTGCTTCTGGGATATTGCACAACTTCATAAAATAGGCTGAGCTGATAAATTTTAATGCATGGAGACCTATAGCCACTGGTAGCATGTCCCTAAAATTATGCACTGATTTTATTTTATTTTATTCCTTTTTTTCCTCCCTGGGCTAATAGATGTATTTTGTCTCACTTTGTACAAATGTGCTCACTCCAGCCCACCTCCTCTTAGTGTTTGGCATAGTAGGTTTGAGCCCACAATGGCTGATATCAATACATGGGGTGCTGTGATTTATTACATACTTTTAAAAATCACAGACACGTTAATGGCCCTACAACCTGCCTGAGTGGTCGGGATAATTTTTTTCCATTTCATAATGAATTCCCGTGAAACCCAGTTTGCTCTTTAGGGCCCCCCATCATCAGCGACTGGGACGGAACAGCAGCCATGTGCTTAAATGCTTGCAAGGAGCTGGACTGGAGGCTGCGGACCCTCACGGTTGGGCAGACCAAGCCCTCACATTATTCAAACCCTCCTGTGTTAATGCCAAACCTATCTGAAAGCCCATAAACATCCTCTCCATCTTCCTCATTGGGTTTAGTATGCAACGCATCCTGCGTGAAGTTTCTTTCCCAACCTTTATTGGCCAGCTGCACTCGTCGTGCATCTTTAAAATAATTAAGGGAGGATTTTCACTCTCCTTCCGCAAGGGCTGGTGACTCTGTGGCTGCTCCCTGGCTCATTCTTCATTCGGAGGTGGCATTGCCTCGGGTTGGCAAAGGAAAGGTTTGCGGTGTGGGGTGTGGTGAGGTCAGCCCCGATCCCAGCAGGGAATTTGTGTTCTTCATTTGCCTTTACAATCGGAGCACAGCTACTGTACCTCGGAGCAGCTCTCAGGTGTGAGCTCAGATGGGCGCATGTAAATGTTCTGTCAGATGCAACACAGGAATATTAATGTTTTCTCACCACCACACTATAATAAAGCTGTACACAGCCAGCTTAATATGCAGCTGGGCTGGGGAATTGTCTAAAACTTCAGTAGCATAGTGTGAATGACAGCAGTGGAAAAAAATATTCAATATGCCACAGTTTGTGGCCTTGTTTTCCTTTGATACACAGTAATATGAAAACATCCACTTCTTTCCCTCTTCATCTTGTATAGGTGTTCTCCCTCTGCAAAACTGTCTAGGAAGTAAGGAAAGAAAGCAAAGTATTGGACACAGCGAATAAATTATTTGAAGCACATTTAATGTCAACCTGCCAGGAATGTAATTTTTCCAAGTATTAGCAAACATATTTTATACTTAGTATGGTTTCTTGCTTTTCATTCATTTTTAGTGTCTGGAAACAAAAAAACAGATTTGCCATTAACAGGGGCTGGAGCCCTCTTTGCCCCCTGGGCTGCATGCACAGCCCAGGCAGTACGTCCTCTTTGCAAGAGGTTTTGTTTGCATCTTCTTCTGGCTTAAAATGTTAGAGGATTTTTAATAATGTGCTCATTTCACTGAATCAACAGCTGTCAGGAGCGGTTGTAGTAAATCTACAAAATGCACAAAGAAAAATACATACGTTTCCTGAAACAAAACACTTGAAACAAATTGGCTGCCAAAAAAACCTGCTGAATTCTGGGTTTGCAGACAGTGCACCAAAGTGTTTCTTCTCTCTGCTCTCCCCAGAGGCCTCTTCCCACTTGCCTGCTGCAATTCTGCTGGAACTTTTTACCTGAACAGGTTGCTGTTAAAAAAACCAACAGCAAACCTCACCACTTTCTGGTATTTGATGGCTATGGAGCTTAATTCAAGTGCAGATTTTTGTGCTGTGCACTAAATAGCAAGGCTGGAGCAAGAACCAAAACCAAATTTTAACTGCCTTACCCTCAAGGAAATGAGGCTTAATATCCCTGTGAAATAGCTGTTGAGAAGAAGCAAGGCTTCAACTCTGCCCTTCTAGGCAGGCATTGGCAGGGTGCTCTTGAGGGCTGAAGCAGTCCCTGAGGGTGCTGAATTTGCACCTGAGTGGCTGCTGGTGGAGCTTTGGTCAGTCAAAACCAAGGGCTTTCTGCTTCCATCCTGCCTCTGCTTTGCCTAAGTGCTGAACAATTACACCTACAATTTGATCTTAGCTTCAGATAGAAAAACCTCTGCCTAAATAAACAGAGGAATTACTTCTCAACAAGAAAGGCTTAAAGAGCCCTGCCTTTGGTGGTGGTGGTGTTGTGGGTATTATTATTATTATTAATTATTATTATTGTTACAACTACTACCTTTTAAAAATAAACACACATAACAGTTCCTCACTCCTCAGGAAGTAAGGAGTTCTGTATTAATTGCTTGCTTGTTTTAGCAGGCAGAGAAATATAAAAAAAAGTCAAAATAAAAATATCTCCTCATCCCTGTCTCCCCCGAAATTCAAAGCAATTAATTTGTCACCCGGTGTTACTTTGCTACAGCATCACAGCTGTTTTGTTGTTTTGTTTTTTTTTTCCGGACATTGCATGAATCATCTGGGTTTCGTTGCATTTTAGCTACTGAGTTGGTTCTTTCTGGAGTAAGAGAGAATATATCAGCAAAACTGTCGTGCTTCAGCCAGGGCATTGCAAGTGCATGGAGCATTTTCTGAGAGTGGCCAGGGGCTTTTCCCCATGTTTTCTCTATTACCAATGTCGATTTTTATGTTTAGGAGATAGTTGTTGTGCAAAGGAAAACAGTAGCTGAGAAGCCTTGTTCTCTTTGAGGAGGTAAAAACCACAGCGGGATGCCTTTGGAGAAAGAGTATTACCTCCCAAAAGATTATTTAGAGGCTGTAATATTTTGTAATAAACTATAAACTGTCCTATGTTAAAATTGTGTTACGTTAGAAAAAATCAATAAGAAAAAATTAAATTCTGATAAAGATACTCTTGGATCTTTGAAAACAACTGCTGTCCTTTTAACTAAAACATTCGAGGAGCTTCAAAGAGTATGTATTTCTTCTGATCTTAGAGCTGTGTGACTGGTAGCAGGGAAAAAAAATCTTATTCTACATACAAGTGGATTGCTTAACAAGTCAGCACAGACACATACTTGTTTGTACAATAGAGATAAAAATTCCTGTATAAAAATAATTCAGTTGCTGACAGCAGGCATTGTGCTGGGGCTGCCTCTTTTGTGTTGGCTGGGGGTCAGGGACCATGGCTCCCACTTTCTGCCGGGGGGAGGCTGTCACGATCGCTTCTTGGAGCCTGGAAATAAGTTAATTGCTTTATTTTAAGGAATACTCAGAGCCCAGCGGTGTGGTTTTTACACCCGTGTGCTGTCTCTGGAAGCAGCGGAAGAAGGGGGGAAAATTCTCTTAATGGGGGAGACGACTTGGAAGCAGTTTGGGACACATGGCCTTCAACAGCTCAGTGACCCGGCGATAGTTTCTTAACTTTTGTTTTCAATTTAATTCTGATTTATGTTGCCACATCCCATATTGGCCCTCCCTGAACTCTGCTTGCTTGAAGTAATGTTGGTGTTGGGGGGGGAATTGGTTGAAACCGGGAACTGGTGGCTGATACAGATGTTTGCTGGTGTGGCTGCTGCGCAGCGGCAGGGCTTGTTCTGTCTAATAAATGTTAAAAATGTGGGGTGTTAGCACAGCCCCGGGCATCCTCCTTTTTGCTCTGCAGGTAAGATAAGCCACAAAGCTGGGGAGGTGGGAATAGAAATTATTTCAACATCCATCGATCCTTCAAAGCCGGGGAGACAGGCGGCACAGCCTTCCTGCCCCAACCTCCTCCCGGCCCCAGGGTGGCTGGCAAAACTGCAGCTCCCCTCCTTGGCACCTTTCCCTTTGGGATGCTGCTGGAGCTGCTGGCAGGATCAGGCCCAGCTGGGCTCTGCTGAGAGCAGAGAGCCAAGTTTGCGAGCGGCCGCCGGCGCTGAGCCATCCCCCCGCAAACTCCGCGCTCTTGTCTCGGTGGCGCCTTCGCTCCCTGGGAGCAAAAGCGACTTTCCTCGGTGGCACGCTCCGGCGCCGAGATCTTTTCATCCCTCCTTTCTTGAAATGCAGCGAGTCCCCGAAAATTAATGCTGCTGC
>NW_009952153.1:1542829-1545329 GCF_000747805.2 Chaetura pelagica | reverse complement strand
CACACTGATGACTTCCCTGGCAAAAAGACCTTCTATTCTGGCTGGTTAAATAATGAACCAGACTAAATTCAGTGCATCAGTTTGGCTGGATGTATCTTTAGATAGTTCAAAAGTGTATAAATATCAAATCCACATATAATTCCATGCATATGCTAAGGAAAAGATTCCACTTCAAAAATTTGATATTACATTGGTCTTTAAGAAATTATTTGTTAACCTTATTTCCGTTCACCCTGGGTTCCAGTCTTGGAATATTGTGTATCCCTTGCAGTAATTTTTAAAAATATCTTTTGAGATAACGTGCAGACACAAAAACATTTTCTTATTTGCTTCCTCCCCCCCTCTTGCTGTTTTCAATGTACTGAAAGAGGAAAAAATATCCAAGGCAAACCCACGTAACTGTAGCAAACTGTTTCTGAGCAAGTCATAATAATGAACAACACATGATCTGAAATGTGATCAGCAAACATATACTTATGCCAAGGAATTTTTGCCATTCACATACCAAGGTTCTGTAAATCAGTAAACCGCGGCGGAGGAGCCCCCGGCATGGCGAGGGGAGGAGCAGGAGCAGGAGCAGGAGCAGGATGGGCTGCCCCAGCAGTGCTGTCTTGTTCTCGGAGCAGAGAATAGGAGCAAGTTTTCTCTCTTCCACCTTCTTCCTCTCCCTCTCTGTTAATGCAAAATATAAAACCAACAAGCAGGCCTTAAAGAGGGAGAGCGCAGTCTGAGATACCTTCAAGTGCAAAAGCAGGCAAATAAGTAGCAGGGGAATGAAATTTCAGTGCAACGTGTTTTATGCGCTTTTTCTTTTTTTTTTTTTTTTTCCCCTCCTTCCCCCCCATCTTACACAGAACCAAAATGTAAATTACTTTCAGCTCCTAATTGGATTTAATTATTTCTTTAGGAGAGGATGCATGGGAGGGGGTGGGAATGGCACACAGCTGTCCTAACAAAACAAAGGAGCCAGCAAATCCTCACTTTCCCTCATGTTGGCTAATAAACAGTGCAGAGTATCTTCCTGCTTGCAAGTAATAAATGAAGCTGTGTAGAGCCGGGAAAGGGGTAAGAGCTGTCTGCAGTCGGGAGCAGTAACAAAAAAGCCACACTAGCTGTTGTGAAGTGCACCTTAAATGGTGTTTTATAGTTTCCTATTAATTCTGGAACTACCGTGTTTTTTAGAGCACCCAACCTAACCCTTCCCTTGACATAAATCACCTTGTCTGAATGGTTTGGTCCCACAGTGAGACCAACCTCAACACTGGGCTGTGAATCCCACCATGGCCTGGGAAGCACCAGCCTCCTTGGGAGGCTGGCAGGAGGGATGGGGAGTGGATTTGGGTGCCTGGCACTTGGTGAGATGTTCCCTGTGTGATAGGGGTGTCACGGGGGTGACGACAGGAGGTTCTGGGTGAGCTTTGTACGTTGATGGCACGTTGCACCTGCAGATCTCAAAGCGCTTTACAAGCTTTAATGAATGTGACCACTAACATGATTTATAGGGCGATTCATTATTGGTATTGGAGGGACTGTATTCTTATTTTGTCATTTGCTGTTAAAATTAATACACTCCATGCTGGCTATAAAAGTGTATTTGCATTTAATTGCAAGTCAGAATGAATTAGTGGATATGATTTAAACCTGAACTCATGCCTTAAAAAAAGTCTTCAGTGGGGAAGGAAGAATGAAGCTCCATGCTGGATTTCTTTGGTAGGTGTAGGGATGGAGAGAGAGGAGTTGGGGAGAGGAGGGGGCAGGCGGGGGCTTGGGTCCTTTTCTTTTTTTCTTTTTCTTTTTCTTTTTTTTTTATTTGAGGTTGCTTTCAGCAAGAAATGCCTTTGCCAGGAGGGGCTTAGGCAAAGTGGTCAAGCACATCTGCTCCTGGGAAGGTAGGGAAGAAAAGAGGTTACTAGTAATAGGGCAGCAGCACAAAGGGAAAATTGTACACTGGAAGCATTAGTCTCCTGTGCGGTGGTGTGGCCAGACTGGTTTAGCAGACAGGATGATAGATTGCTTTGTCAAGGGTCCCAGGGTGTGCCCTGAACTTGAAGCACTTTGTTTATCTTGAATAGAAAGGGAAAAGCACAGACATAATCGATGTCTAGTTTTTTAGGAGGGAGGAAGAGGTAGAGGAGGGGGTGGTGGGGGGAGGCCCTGGCTGTGGCTCTCCATTAACAGATGAACTTGGCTGAAGTCCAGAGTTTGATGAGAGAGTGTCACAGCCCCAGAGCCGGCCAGCCTTTTCAATATTTTTTTTTTTTTTTTTTAAATACCTGCTGACTGTACATCAAATGCTCCCAGGTCTTTTGGCTAAAGGCAAGAGAGATGGGGGGGAAGGGGGAGGAAAGGGCACAGCTCCATTTTTTCCTTGTGAACCAGTTGAGACCAGTCCCTTGGCCACGCACGCAGGTTCTATCATCTTTCCTGGCTCACTGTTGGGGAAAAAAAGAGTTGTCGCCGTGCCAGTAACCTGAGGGCTCAGGACAAAAAAAAAAAAAGG
>NW_009952153.1:1532545-1542629 GCF_000747805.2 Chaetura pelagica | reverse complement strand
GGGGGTGGGGGGGTGGGGTTGGAGGTTTGGTGTTCTGAGAGGCAAATTAAACTCTTGAGAGTGTGTGAGAGCAGGAGGGGTGTCCGTGTGTCTGGGAGATTTCAGAAATAGCAGCAGTTAAATTCAGGGGTAAAAGCATCTGTAAGGCAATTCCCCCCTGGCTGGGAAGGGTGAAGCTGGGGGATGGACTGAGCACAGCTCTGCAGTCTGTGAGTGACAGCACCTTTACATGATGGCTCCAACCCTTTTAAAACAAAACTTTACTAGGAAAAAAGAGCTTGACCCCCTAGGGGAGACCTGCCCTTGGTGGGAAGGTGACTGCACTCCCAGCCTTCACATAGGTGACACAAAATTTTGCTGGGCTATGTGTGATGTTGAGGCACTTCCTTGTAACTCTGGGGTGGGGAGAATAAAGACAAATTGGGCAACTTTGCTATGTTACCATTGTTTTTTCGTAAAGCTACCTGCTTTGCTAGGAGTGGATTTGGCAGGGCTGTAGGAAATGGGATGGTATAAGATGCTACCTGGGGGAATAGGTGGTCCCAGCACAGCCTGCAACTTCACATCATGGTTTGAATTCAGGGTTGTTTTGGGTTGGTGTTTTTTTTTATTATTATTATTTTTTCTTTCTTTCTTTCCCTGTTGTTACTGATTATGCTGTCTGTTTCTGACAGTTGTTCAGCTACTTACCAGTCTTGGCAGGAGGCTGAGCCTGTAACATCCTGACATTTTTGCTTTTTAACAGGCCAGTCTCATCGTGCTGGAGCAAAAAGCAGCTTAGCTGCATTTCACTCTAACTGATTTGAATAATGTGTACTCTGGTCAAACAAGAAACTCCTCAAATTAAGATCTCGGTGCCTTTTTTTCTGTCCTGCTGACACTGGTGGACTTAAAAGTGCACAGAAATGGCATATCCTGGAAATCACAGGCTCCCCACTGCTGGAAGGGGCAGCAGTTTGGGAGATGTAGAGGGTAGCTTGGAGCAGTTCACCTGCCTGTCCTGTGCCCCCTTTGATGGGCAACCAGTGTCACACCTTGCTGGGAATTAGAATAATAGAATCACAGAATGGTTTGGTTTGGAAGGGACCTTAAAGATCATCTAGTTCCAACCCCCCTGCATGAGCAGGGATACCTCCCACTAGATCAGGTAGCTCCAAGCCCCATTCAACCTGGCCTTCAACACTTCCAGGGATTGGGCAGCCACAGCTTCTGTGGGCAACCTGTGCCAGTGTCTTATGACCCTCACAGTGAATTGGGAGGCTTGCTTGGTGTTTGTGAATCTATTTCACATCACTGCTGGAGAGGGGGTATGCACAGGAGTGGCCTTGCCTGTCAAAAGCTTTGCCTTGCCACCTTGCTACGTGGGGGGCATCCAGGTCTGTGAGTCCTCATTTTTGGAGAACATGTTTTGAGAATCCCAGCCTTGTTTTTTCTCTTTCCTCTTTGTGTTTTTATCTAGCAGCTGATGGTGTGCAGTGGACTGAGCTCTGCTCTGTGGGAGGAAAATACAAAGGCTGGGAATAGGCTGTGGGATACGACACTACGGTGTTGGGTGCTAGGGCTTTGGAAGTCTCCCTCCTGAAACCGATTCTTCCCTTGCTCTCTGTGTTGCGTGTCAAATCATAACTGGTTTGATTGTGAACTTCCCAGCTACTTGGCACCTCTGTATTTTTCCCAGGCGTTTGCCTCTGCAGGTGCAAGGTAGACATGCTGCAGTCCTGTGTAATCCTTGCACAGGACTCTGTTTTATCTGCTGATCTCCATGTTTACCTCTACGCCATCCATTACGTGAGGACCTGAGTGCCTCAGAGATGTTAATGAATACGCCCTCACAATACCAGGGTGAGATAGGCAGCTGCTGTTCTACAGCATGGCACAGGTGGGGTGGCATGCCCCAGGCAAGGCCCTGGGAGCTGCAGCACAGTGGGGACGAAAACCCAATGTTGGAAGCTGGGCAAAGCTGGAAAGCAAAGCAAAGCAAAGACAGGGTCACATATCCAAACCAACCCACTTTTTACTAGGGCCCTTCTCTCTGCCAGGGGGTTGACCGTTTAGCTTCTTACTCCGTGTTTGAGCTCTGAGGAGATACAGGCACTTGGGCTGGAGGTTTGTGGCCATGCAACACCCCATCCCTCTGGGAAAATTGACCCCAGATATCTTACTGGATATAACAGCCTTCACGGGGGCTCCTTGCATTTGGGTAAACAGCATCAGTAGTGAAGGTAGGATGTATGTCCAACAGACAGGGTGGTGACCTTCAGGTCAAGTACCTGTGTCTGGAGAGCCCGTGATAAATATTGTACAGTGGGAACAATGGGGCTGTAACAGAGCTGCCATCAAAAAGGCTACGGCCGAGCAGCCGGCTGGCGAAGAGGCTGCCGGGGGAGTGGTGTAGTATTTCTACTTCAAACTGATTGAAACGTTGACTAAAAATCAATGTTGTTGACTAGTGATAATTTACAGTTTGCTCAGTGCTAAGTAGCCGTGTGCGTAAGGATGCGCTTGTCGGAATGAGCGCTGGGCGTCCTGGGTGCGGCGCTGAATCGGGTGCGTTGTAGGTCAGTCCTTTATTTGTTTCATCACGACTTTTACACAGTTCTCATGTAATTTATGGCTGCTTTCACGTTGTCAAACATTTTCATTGCATCTTCTTCTTCACACACTCCTGACACAAACACGGCTGCTTTAAAGACACTGTATTGTTTCATAATCTGAGAGGAGGACTATAAAACATCAAATTACACTATCTTCAGGCTAATCTAAATGCACTACAGATTGAAATCAGAGCTCATTTGTCCCTGATGCAAATTATTAAGTTCTAATTATAAATATCCATTTAATTACCCCATACATTTTTATTCTGCAGACTGTTCTCAGCAATTCTGTCTGAGATACAGTAGATATATAGGAGAAAATCTGCAGTAATTAATGTGCATTTCCTAAATAATAAAGAACAAACATGAGACACTTTGTTCATGGATGACATATCCGCGTACACATTTTTAGCTATCCTTGTTGTGGCATCAGATGCTGAATGCTAATTCAAAAATAAGTGGAAAAAAAACCCCTCAAAATAAATGTTTAGGGTTATTTTTTTCCACCTGGCTATGGAATGAGCTGGGTACTTCAGTGCTTGTGCCCACCCCATACCTTTGCTGGTGAGAGGGATGAAGGTGGCTTGGGAGGAGCATGGCATTGTGTCCCTGGCCCTCATCTCGTTGAGGTACTGGCCTTGAAGCCTCCTCTTACTGGAAGCCCAAACAAACCCAAATACATCTTGCAGCAAACCAAACCGAAAGAGCCACTTTCTGCCATGCCAGCCTCTTCAGCTTTTCAGTTTCATGCCCAACAGCAGCTGAGCAGGCTACAAAAGCCCTGCTTGAGCAGCAGTAGAGGATGCTTGTGGTCCCCACCCTGCTTCTGTGCTCATGCAAAACCTGAGGGCAGAGATGGAAGTGGATTAAAGTGTCTGCTGGGGCAGATCCTTCTGGGAATTGCCCTGGGGGTAAATTTTGAGCGGATTCCCTGGAGCTAGAAGAGTCACTTGGTAAGCACAGCGACATAAAGGAGCTCAGGATCAACCCGTTATGGTTATTTATGTTCAGATTCACAGAGAGCCTCATCTAACAGGCACTAGGAAGTCTATGTAAGAACTCGGAGAACGTGGCGGGCATCGACTAGAGCCTGGATGCAAGTGATGTGTGCCAGAGGGGTGCGGCTGCGCATGTTCCCACATATATATATGGGGTAAAAATCTGACTGCATGGCAGTTGATGTAGGCATCACCACAGGCTCAGTTGCATTCTGTATTTATACTAGTATTTGCATCTGCTCTCTGGGTGATACAGTAGGCTTTCTGGAAAGGATACTTGTATGATATCAGTAATGATAAACCAAAATGAGCTTTGAATTTTCTCAGACTTATATTCCACTAAAGCTCCATGTATCTCATCAGTTAAGAAGATGAGGGGCTGTACCAGTGTCCTCAGTTCCCAAGTAACTTTGTCTTTACTTATTCTAATAGTTTTAGCTGAAACTTTGTCACAGAGTCATGGGGCACTAAGAAGAAAATCATAGAAATGTGAAAACCACTAGTAGGAGCCTAAGGACCTTTACATACACAAACAAAACCAAACTCAAGCCTGATTTCCTAAAGAAAATAATAATTATCTTGGCTTTTCTAAAAGGAAGATCTTTTCTTGAAAGATCAACTTTTTTTTTTTTTTTTTTTTTTTTTTTTTTTTCCAGTTACTGTAGTGCTTTGAATGTTTTTTATTGTGGTTCCTCTGTAGCAGTCACCATGCAGATGAGATCCCTCTTTGAGATTTTGCATTTTGTCATATCTGTTATGCAGAAACTTAAACTACAGCCTAAGGGAGCAGTGAGATGGTGAGCAGGCCATGCTGCAGGCGTCAGTGCTGTAATTCTTGCAGTCTGCTTTTACCTGAACAGCTGAGTGTGTCTCTCTGGTCATGTAGTTAATTGCCTGGAGTAGAAAGTAAACTACATTTCCCATCATCAACACTAGGGTTTCATAGCTCCTATTATTATTATTATTATTATTATTATTATTATTATTATTATTATTATTATTATTATTATTATTATTATTATATTCTGCAAATGCATTGGTCACTGTATCACTAATATATGGTAGGGTGCTCCCGCTAGGACAGGCGCTGCTCACTAATGGGGTCACTCGTGTCAGGGTGTGATGTATTGATTATATTTATTGTGGGCTGTGGGAGTGGGGCAGGTGATGAATGAAGATACTTCATGGTTTTACGCTTGTCCCTGTGGTCACAAGTCTCCAATACAATAAAGAGCATCTTGTGACGGAGAGGTATTTATGTGCCCGTAGCAGACTTAAAGCTTTAGGTCTGTGCCTGAAGTTGAAGGTGTGGTAGACCACTGTCTCTGTATTTTTGCTTAAAACTTCTATGTGACCCAGATAAACACTTGGGATTTGTTGTGAAAACCGTGGAAGTGTGAGAACCATCCAGGTAAAAGTAATTTGCCTGGCTGAAATACTGGTCTGTTTTCCTTCTCTGGGCCTCCACATGCCAGCTGGGTGATCTTCATCACCAAAACACAAGCAGCCAAATAGGTGTGTGTGTGTGTGCTGTCAGAGACCCCAGTCATGTGTGTCTTCAGAGGCCTTCCTTACCCTCCAAGATGCAAGTAAAACATTAACTCTTTCACGGTTGTCCTAATGCCTTTGTGGCTCGATTGGGCAAATGGGCTACAGAGGGTAGGAGTAATGGGCTGGGCAAGGATGGCCTTTTCCCTCCTGGTGGTTGGCTTGTCACTGCTGTGGAAGAAATACGCTTGGAGCATCTCTCCAGTGGGTCCCACTTACCTTTTACCCCCTTGTGCATCCCTTTAAATGGACAACCATGGTCTGTACACGGGTTCTTCTTACTTGTTTTACCTCCTTAAAGAGATGGAGTCCAACATGCTTTTACTCACCAAGTCTATAAAGAAAATGGCTGGGCAATTTTTGTTTCAATCTAGGCATCTCTCTGGAGCTCCAGTTCCAGAGACTGATCAATAGGTTTTATTGTAGACCTCACTGTCTCTAAAAGCACCGTGACCTTATCCTGTCTAAAAATAGCATTTGCTCTTACTGCCTGCAGAACCTTGACCTGTGAAAACCCATTTGGAGCATAACTGACACGTGCAGTCAGCTATGCATCCGAGACCCTTGCACACTGTGCGAGAAAGCTCCCTGCACTACTTGTAGCTGTTGGTGGGAGGAAGGAGATAGGGAGGGATACAAGTGTAGATGAGGTGCCCTACTCCCTTTGGAATTCCAAGGCAGATGAGGGCTGGTCTTTCCCAGATCCTGAACAAGCACCGCTCCAGGCAGTGGGAAGTGAGCACCTCTCAGCAAATAGCCCCTTCTTTTGAGATGAGTCTCACATGTAAGTCCAAATGCACACTCACACCAGCATGATGTGCCAAGAGCATCCTTTCCAAGAGCATCCTTTCTGTGAGATGCAGCTTTGCCACTTCTACTGGGAGAATTGCTTAGCTTTGGGAAGTGTTACTCTGGAAAACATGGCATTCGTTTCTTCTAAACTGCTCTTACTCAGATTGGACAAAGGAAGGTCACCTGAGTTCTTGGTCAGTGGGTGTGCTTTATTCATTAAGGCAGTTTCCAAAGATCAAGTGAAGGAGGGGAGCTCAGTGTGGATTTTGGTGGCCTAGTGATCCAACAGAGGTGCTTGAAGTAGCCACCACGTACTTACTGCCTATGGCAAGATCTGGTAGAGAAGAGCCCTTTTGTGCGTGTGCATCCTCCATCAGAAAAGGCTTATTTGGTGTTTTCCATGCAAATGAAGAGATGTGGGAGAAGAGGAGCCTGGGCACCTTGTTGCCCCTCCTTCCCCTCTGCTGCCCAGCTGCCTGGCAAGGGTTAACCAGCCCGCCCGGTGAGCAAGGTCTGGTGCTGAGCCTCTGGGAGATGAAAAGGGAAGCGAGGAGCTATGACTGCAGAGCTGTAAAAGGTGGCATTTTGTTCTCCCTCTAACAAAACCCAGGACTATTGTTGCCTCTCAGAGCTTGAAAGAGAGGTCACTGGTGGTATTAGTGCAGCTAATCACATAAGAGGCCGGGTGGGCTCAGGGCTGAGACCAGCCACTCTGGGCTGTTCCCAGGCACAGGTTCCTCTTTGGTTACACAAAATGTCCGCTCCTGCTCTCCTAATGCGTAGGCTATTATTAGCTGGTGTCACTCAGTTATCTGAGAGTGGCGCTTTTAGCTGCCATCTAAGTGTCTGACACTTGGGTTTACAGCAGATTAAATTAGGTTTTAGGCTGGTTTGGCTTTGCTGGGTGTAGACAAAAGGAGCAGCTGCTGTGGAAATGTAATCTGGCACCAGCAAGGTTGGGGAGCCCTAGCTGGTCTTCTCTGGGCTTGGAGGGTCTCAGTGTGTCTTAGCAATTTTGGGAGTGACTACCTAAACCACCATCCCTTGGAGAATGGGCACCTGCATCCCCAGCTCACTGCTGGGCCACATCCCTACCAGCCAGAGTGTTTTGAGATGGAGAGTGTTTAGTTGTCTGACCAGCTGGCAAGAGTGCACACCAAACTGGTGCTTATCTTTAGAGTGTCTGTCCAAATGCTGTAGTGCAAAACCCATGATAAATACTAATTATTTGTTGATGGGTCTGTTGATGAAATCCATTCCTTTTGCTGCTGGGCATGATTTTATCTTCTTTAATTTTGGCTGAAAAGATTTTGAACAAGCTTATTCTGCCCTAAAAGTGGATCAGGTCAAGAAATTTGTCAGAGATGTGGCCACCTTTATCGTCAACTGTATTGTAGGTGGGTGACACCAATGGGTGGTCCTCCTGAATGGAGGAGCGAGGGTGAAACTTCTTTAAAAAATGGGGTCTGTGTCAGAGACCAAGTTCTTCTGGGCCAGCCATGGGTGGTAAAAAAAGCAGGTAAGAGACCTCTCCTCAACATCTTTTGCTTGAAGGGCATTCTTAGACATTTGATCTAATATCGCCTCTATCTTTAAAGGTAGATTGATAGGGATCAGAGACACCTCGCAAGATCAAGATGCTTCTGGCCCTGCTCCAAAACTGCTTTTTCAATAACCTTCATCAAGAAGGGAAGGGTAGCGGCCGGCTGGTAGCCGGCAAGGCTGTTCATGTCAAGAGATATTTTTCTCTTCAGCGGTACAATGCTGTTGCAGGGTAGCTGGCACCTTGCCTTCCTGAAGTGAGGCACGAGACCAGTCATCGCCCTAAAAACCAGAGTCAGTGGGCTTCGTGGGGCAGGAGAGCAAGGTTCAGCCCAGGGCAGGTGGGAGCAGCTGCTCTGCACATTACTTTGAGTCAAGCTGGGTGAAACTATCAGGAAAAAGTGGATGTTACAGAAGGAGATTGCTGGATTAAACCGCAGCCTTCCCCCTCTTGAATTTATTAGTGTCTTTTTTCATGGCTTTGGGTTCAACGACTGGCATGAGCAAATGTCATTTTTCCTGTATATCTTGGTATTGGCTGGTGTGCACCTCCGGCAGGTTGGCCTGCTTCTCCTTGAATCCTGCACCCCCTTCATCACCATCCTTCCCGTTTAATTGCCTCCTGGCATGGGAGTGTCTCTCCGGCTGTGGTTTGTGTGGAGGGTGCATTTCAGGGAAGTGTGCACAGGTGCTGTGTGGGCACCTCTACACCTGCGGGAGGAGACATGGGCTTGGAGGCTCTGAGCCAAGGTTTTCCTGGGCAAAGCGTGAAGTGGAAACACCTCTTCAGTTTATCTGCCCAGCCCCGCTTTTGGATTTGAGCCAGACTACTCTGATTATCACATTAAATTTGCCACCTTTCAATATGATTTTGGACCAGTGGTGGGAGAAGGGATGGTGCTGTGCCAGGCTCGGTGAGGGAGGCTGGTTGTCCCTTGCAGCCCCTGACTGGCTGAAGACCTCCTTGAGCAGCCTGCAGGGATGTTCAGTGAGTCCAGCCAAGTTTTGGTCCTGGTGCTTTTCTTCATTCCCTGGGGGACTTTGGGAGAGTCACAAGTAATTCAGCTCAGCATGGGGTTGGTTTAGTTGTGGGGATAGGATTCGATTTACTCATTTTAGCATGTGCTACTGTGTTCACCTGAAAAATGAGAACTCTTGGAGGGCAGGTAATATATTTGCTGGAAAGAGTGATTAGGTGAATTTAGGTACAGCTTCAGCTGGCAAGAAAAGAAGAGACATTCAGAAAACTTTTAGTCACCACACCAACATCTTAAATGTCTTTTATTTAATTCCTGTTCAGTTCTTCCCTCTGAATTTTCTGTTTGGAAACCAAATGGACAATCTGGTTTATGTCATGCCCTAATTATGTTCTGGACCTCCTATAAAGGGGTTTATGTTTAAAATATTAATGACTGTGGTTTGACAGCTTCCATTCCAAAATAGTTATCTGCTCTGAATAAGATGTTTTGTCTAGTGTTGTGGCAAGATCAATTGCCCTGCTCAGGTCTGAGGTTTCATATGGATTTGTGGGCACATCCATATGTATACCTCACCTGTATGTTTTGCCAGGAGGAGTTTTGCAACAAGTGAATCATCCTGACTGACTAACACTAACATCACTTAGGAATGTGTGTTGTTGGTATGGAAATCCCTTCTTACCTCTGGTATTTTGCCAGTCTGGGATCTACAAGGAGGAATTTACTGAGTGCTGACCATGCTGGTCTCTGTCTCAATGAGGATGTCCCTGATGTCCTCCTACATGTCTGTGTGGCATGGCTCTGGCGAGAGTGGTGGCTCTTCCTGAGAAGCTCTTGGAAACCTGTTTTTTGATTCCATAACTTTCAAATGTACATTAGTTGCTGGGGCTGCTGTATGTAAATAACACAGTTAGAGTCGAATAATGTTTGCATAATTCACACCTCATGTCTGATGGGAGAAAACGCACAGCATTTCCTTAAATTAACAAAAACCTGTAATTATTTTCTTCTACATGTTGAAATTGGAGAGAAAGGCATCTCCTTGATTTTTATTCTTTGCATGATTTGTTTCTGCTGTTGTTTCAGAATAATTTACTAATGTATTTGTTAGGAACTGGCAGCATCTGCTAATTTTCAGAGCCATCATGATGATGGTAACATAAAAACTTGAGGCCAGAAGTGGGGCAAACACCCTATTTGCAAGCATTCACATTTACTTAGGTGTTAATGCTGCTCTGCTAGCAGAGGAAAACAGTGTTCAGCATAATAAAAGTATGAAAATTTGGCCCTAAGCAATCATCTCTGTTGCATTGGGGTCAGATTGTGGAGGCTTTACTCATCCCAGTAAGTATTTATTAACCTTTGGAGTACAATGGCTGTGATGAGATAACCTGGGGAAGTGCTTATTGGAAAGAAAATTGTGGAGTCTGGACCCATTTGTGTTTTGGGAAGGATAAGGAAGACTTTCATACCTGTGCTGGCAGAGGGGAAGGGTGCCTAGCAGAGATGGTGAGGCTGGCCAGGAGCTAATGTTGTCTTTGGAAACAGTGGTTTAGCTGTGTATTGTCTTTCCTGGATTAACCATGCTGATAAGGGGAAAAAGGAAGGAAGGAAGGAAGGAAGGAAGGAAGGA
>NW_009952153.1:1523390-1531802 GCF_000747805.2 Chaetura pelagica | reverse complement strand
GGAAGGAGGGAAGGAGGGAAGGAGGGAAGGAGGGAAGGAGGGAAGGAGGGAAGGAGGGAAGGAGGGAAGGAGGGAAGGAGGGAAGGAGGGAAGGAGGGAAGGAAGGAAGGAAGGAAGGAAGGAAGGAAGGAAGGAAGGAAGGAAGGAAGGAAGGAAGGAAGGAAGGAAGGAAGGAAGGAAGGAAGGAAGGAAGGAAGAAAGAAAGAAAGAAAGAAAGAAAGGAAGAAAGGAAGAAAGGAAGAAAGAAAGAAAGAAAGAAAGAAGAAAGAAAGAAAGAAAGAAAGAAAGAAAGAAAGAAAGAAAGAAAGAAAGAAAGAAAGAAAGAAAGAAAGAAAGAAAGAAAGAAAGAAAGAAAGAAAGAAAGAAAGAAAGAAAGAAAGAAAGAAAACCACGACAACCAGTGTTTGAGTGATGTGTGAACAAAGTAATTGACTATCAGTATCAAGAATTACTGCACAACCATGCAGGAGACAAGTCAGAACATACCTTGACAAAAAACCCTGCAACAAAGGGCTGCTCAAACACACCCTTGAGTCTCGGGAGCTGTACATTGAGCTTCAGCTCCAATGAAATACTTTTACGCTTTGTGTTTGTTTTTGTGTCTGCTCGCAGCGATTCAATGACACACAGGAGGTGACTGAAGTCTCCAAAAAGAAGCTGCAAGCACCATGCTCTGCCAGGCACCAAGATCAGCTGTTTGGATCAGTTCATGACAGTGTCTTTAGTCTTCACAAGTCACATGGGGTGTCTTTGATTCCCACCTTGTTTTCCCATCTGGCTCTATGTGCTTTTAAAAAAAATTGGGGAGGTGAAACAGCTCCTCAGTCATCTTTTAGTTGCTGTTTTTCTCCCAAGGGAGAAACAAAGAAGGGGACCTTGTACCGTGCATGTGAGTGCAGTGATCTTTCTGTGAGCAGCTAGCTCCACACCCATTTCTTCCTACAGGTTAGAGACACATTTTTGGCACTGGACACAGTAAGCGTTCCAACATGTTTTTAATCTGCAGCTCTCACGTCTTTAAAGGTCTGGTGTTGTGGATCTGGTTTGCACATATTTTAAGGTACCCCAAGAGTGCATACTGCGAATTGCAGGTAAAACATGGGGACATGAATTTAGTCTGTTGGTAGGAGTTTGTTTGGCGTTTTCTCTGCCTGTCCTTCAGTGATGCTTTCCGTGTCCTCAGCTTTTCCCTTGTGACACTAGATGCCTCTTCTGGATTTCTAGGCGTCTAGTGAAAGGCTGGTGGTAGCACCCTGCAATGCTTTTTGCATGTATTACTAAATCCTGAAGGCTGTCAACTGCATTTGCTAAGCGTGCAAACTGAAATGCCTTCAGTTGTTCACTTTCTAACCAGTGTGTGCTTTAATGATGAAATGTGGTGCCAAAATCCACCAAACTCTTTCTGTTGACTTGGGTTTTGGACCAGGCTCCAAATATGGATTTAATTCCTTCCCCGTGTGCTGGAGATGTTAAGTGTGCCAATTTATTTTTCACTCTCTTCTTCTCTGACTGGCATTGCCACAGCCCAAATTCATCCTCAGATGCTTTCTCTTATGGGCAGATGCCCAGAGAGGACCTCTTGTGTTGTCAGGTACAGCCTGTGGCCATCACACAATGCCTTTGACAGAGAGATGCTGAGATGGCTGCATCTTGCTTTGTTTTGTGATTTACTCAAATATGTTGAGATCAGAACAGTACCTATGGTGGAGTGGGGAGGAGGGAGGAGGAGATGAATGATCCCTCTTTTGTTCTGGAAAGATTCAGTAGTTGCCCTTGGTCCTTTCACCTCCATGGGGCCGTGTAAAGGTTACAGCATTTTAGACATTTCCCAAAGTGTCAGTGTTCAGAGGTCCATTAGGAGGAGACTAGATGAATGATCAAAACGTAGAGACAAAATAAATTAGGCAGTTCACAAGCTGCAAAAAAGTAATTTGTGGTGAATAACAAAAGTGTGCAGTTGCAAGGCTGTCCCTTCTCTAGCCTGCTTTTTTATAAATTAGGGTAACAAAGTGGGAGCCCTTGTTAGGCCTGTGTGACATTAAAGGTGCAGTTAACTGCAAAGTGTAACACTGGCTGCTCAAACTATGCTGCAGCTTGGAGATGACAGCAAGTCTATGCCTTCAGGACTGGGCCAAACCCTCCTCAGTGTTGTGTTTCTCATTCTGCACAGAGGGGCCCTTCAGCTCCGAAGGTTCTAGCCATGTTTTTTTCCCACTTGTGACTCTTTATAATTCCTCCATCTGAGGCGTTGCTCCATCCATTGTCTCCAGCCCTCCCTTCCTTCTGGGAGAGTGGCCATGGTGCCCAGCCTGTTCCCTTTGAGCACTGCTGCCTCCTGTCCCCTGTGCACAGGCTGTAGGGTCCTTGGCCATTCTTAAATCTTGTTGGATATCTGCTTCATCCATTGTTTGCAGGGAAACCTGACTGGCTGGTGTAGGTGCTCATAAGTGAGCAGTATTATATTACCCCACATAAATGTCACGTTAATGGAGCATTATAACCCAAAGATGCTCGTAGATCACTCGAAGCCATTTTAGGCATCTGTTATACTTCCACCACCTGCTCTTCACCCATTCGTTTGTGTTTGGGATGGGAAGGATGTTGTCAGGAGAGCCTGGAGAGGGCCTGGTGGGAGGGGAGAGCAGGCTGGCACAATGCAGCATCCCCCACTTCTCCACCAGCACGAGTCCTGGCTCCACTGGGCTGTGTTGGCCATGCTGGGAAAGGCATGGCAGCAAGTCCCTGGGAGAGCACGCTGAGGCTCAGTTTTGAAAGGGTGTTGATAGAAAGACCTGACTTATCTGAGCTGGCTCAACACCTTCTGACAGTCCGGTGTAGGCGACAGGGAGCCCGAGTGTCGGTGCAGCCGAAAGCCCATGGTGCCTTGTCTCCAACGACTTTCTAAATCACATCATGTAACATAGCCCGACAAAAGGCCTTTAAATCCTAGTCAAGAAGACAGACAATAGAAGGTCAGAGTTTAAAAGAGAAAGTGTGCCTCAGACTGATGTAATTCCCCTTCTACCCCCTTTTCTTAGTGTGAATCCTTTGATATTTGAGCAGGGAAATCCTCTTTATAAGGAAACTCTACCTCCTGTTATCTCATACTCCCTCAAATACTATCTGCTCTCCTGCTTTTCATGCCTTCCGACCTGGTTTGTGGTGGAAGTCTCCATACGTGGGTACAACGAGGCTTGGGGCTTGATGCAGGGGCTCACTGAAGGTAAACACCCTCTGGCTAATGACTCTCTTGGGGACCTGTGTTTGGCTATTGTGGTCACCATCCTGGGAGTGCAGGTGACTTGCCTCAAGAGGATAAACCTCCAGGTAGTGTTAAGATAACCCATCTGGTCTTAGCAGCAGCTGGGCTCGAGTCAACATGTGAGCAACTTTAGTAATGTTAAGATTTTCCCAATTGTGCTGGCAAGGAGTGACCCCATAAGAGAAAAAAACCCAGCAGACATCAGCCTGCCACCCCCCCCTACCCCCACACATGCTGGAAGAGCTTTGTCACCTTTGCATTTGCCATCTGATACCCTGGCCACTCACTGCTGTGATATACAACACCACTTGGACATATGGGGTCTGCAGATGGGGCAGCCAGAACCCATCCTTGCGGCAGTGGTGATCAAATGTCAAGGCATAGGTTGTGAAGTTTGCCTATATTAATGTTTCAGCCCAGCAAATAAAGGTCTCCCTCACCTATTCATATGTCTTTTTCATTAAAAAAGCCCTAAAGCTAGGCATGTTGGTCCAGATTAGAGATCTGCCTGAACTGGTGGTATGTTTCTGGCCTGTCCAGAGTGGGAGCTCTTGAATGGAGCAGAAAACATCAAGCCAGCAGGCAATTACCCATCCCCTACTGTGCTTTCTCTCTTCCCTCTATGGCACTGTGAGGTTGGACTGGAGCATCTGTGACTCTCCCTCAGGTTTGCACCCATCCCCTCTGATTACTTGTACATATTTTGCCTGCGCTGGGATTTGAGAGATTGTGTTACGTTGACTATTGCATCAGATAAGTCATGTTTCTTAACCTCCTTGCAATGGGCTCCAGTAAGACTTGTTAGTGCTCTTAATTTGTGATAATAAACAATTGCAAAGATGGGGAAAAGGAATGTCCCTCTGTGTATGCTCAAAGCCTCTGGGTATCTCCCTGGAGCTGTCACAACTCTAGAGACCAAAGAGCTTCTGTTCTTCTCCTGCTCCATGGAAAATCAGGTAATGGCTCTAACCTGTGCTGTTGGTAGCCACTGAGGTCCAGTCTCTTCCACACAAACAGGTTTTCACCTGGTGTAGCCGGGAGAATGTCAGTAGGAGTATTCTCAATGTATGCTTATGTAAGGAAGCACAGAGATCTGGCCAATATATTTTTGAGTATGGGAGATGTCGAGCACTGGGTATCTGTGCAGAATTCCAGCTGGAGCCAGTGACTGCTAAGATGATACTGGAGGAGTGTTGTTTTTTCCACATCCAGAAGAGTTGGTGAATGATCTGTAGTCACACCTAGGGCAACCCTTGGCATATAAATTACATGGGACTGGCCAGGCTAATTTGGACCAGCAGATGGTCTAGACCTGAAGCTGCATGCCTTAAATCAAACGGCATTGGCCACCAGATTTTTCTCCTTGAGTTGCTATAGTTGACTTGAAACAGGCAGGGCTCAGACAAGAATTCATGCTGCTTTTCAGTAACATCATACAATCTTCCCAGGCTACTTCTATGCTTCTGCACTTGCAGCTTCTTAAAGCCTGGAGAAGAGGTTGGCTGTGAGAAGACTGTGTCCACAAAATGGTGCAGAGTGGAAGGAAATGGTGTCTTTAATTGTGCAATTTATGTAAATTGTAATTCTTACAGCCTTCTGGTCCAACCCAGATTAGTGCCTCTTTAGCTTAAAATAACAAAAAGGGAACTGTCAGAATCAGAGGAAAAATATTAGCGTGATGAAACATGTTAACAGGTAGCCATTAGCACTTTATGTCTGCATGAATAGTGTCTTTAAGTGTTTCATTGGTAACGGAGCAGGAAGGATAGGTGGAAAATGGCACTTGTTTTAATTGCAATTTTTTTATTGTTTTCACTTGTCAGGGAGGAAGGACATTTTGGGCAAGGTAAGCTCTGAGCTGGGGAGGTGGCTTTGATATGAGTCTGGGTTTCAGGTATAAGCCTTTTACCAGAGAAAGATGAAAGGAGCAGATTAGTCTGGACAGGACCTGTTATTTCTCTTATTTTGCTTTTAAAATGTGTGTGAGGGACCTGACTAAGAAAGAAGTGTGAGTGATAACTGTGGCGTGGAGCAAAATATGAGTGTAATGTCCAGGGACTTGCTGGTCAGTCCAAGTGCATGAGATGTTCTTAGTGCCAAATCACAGAAGCATAACAACCTGGAGAGCTGCTCCTGATTCCACCAATGCTTTGCTGGTTGCTGTTTGGCTGATAATTGATGGTCACTCCTGGGCAGCAGCATTCAGCAGTTGCTTAAGAGAATGGTAGACATTTATGCACAGAATTTTTTAAAAAATAGAAAAAAACTATGGTTGGAATTGGCAAGTATTTGTATCAGAAATTAAGGAAAATTTGTTCGGGTGTGTGCTGGTGGTGCGGGAGAGGCCTGTTGCCCCTCCTGTTGAGCAGCTCTAATAGCTGGAAGTGACTTCCACAGTGCTTAAGCTGTGGATTCTTCCTGAATAACCTTAAGACCTGGGATGGTCCTGCCCATGGATGTTTTGGTTTTGTCTCAGCAACTGGCAGCCATTCTCATTCAAGGAAATTGTCTGCGGGGCTGGGTCTACAGTCTCACTGCTGGTGAGGAAGCTGGCCTGGGACAAAGCCTTTCTTTCACCTGCCTCTATCTGCCTGTTTTCAAGGCCATGTGTTGATGAACATGATTTGCCTCCTGTTTTTTATTTATACACAGTGTTTTGGGGGAGATGACCCACAAGCAGTTGGTTATTTTAGTTTGGTTCTCTGTGATGAAGAAGTGCCTTGGAGTAGCTCAGCTACTTTCATTGTTGATTTTGGGTTTCTCATGAGGTTTATCTCACAGGGGGGATGTGTGGGTGTGGGTACTGCTGTCAGGAGGGACACTGATGCCTGAAAGCATTGAAAATCTCTGTCCAAGGTGCAAAATATGCCTTTTGGGCATCAACCTTTCACCCTTCCTTTCTGCCTTCCTTCCCAGAGAAAATAAAACGGCACTGGTGGTTGTAGCATTGTGCTGCCTTGTTGTTTTTTTCTTACGGGAGCACTAAATCAATGGCAAAAACATGGCCTGGATGCTGCTTTACCATCTTCAAAAAATCTGTTTGCCTGTTTTGCACCCCTCACTCCAGTGTGAGTGGTGTGAGGACAGTTCCCAGCTTTCTGCCCATATATTTTTGGATGGCTGAATTCTTGCACGATGGTAGTGGGGTTTGCACATAGGCATCGAGGGCCATAGGTGACTCTGTGGGACTCTTGCTGCCCTCCCTTCCAAAGCCACACCGCAATCTAACATGCTTTTTTCCTCCCTCTGCACCTTACAAGTTTTTTAACCAGGTTCCCTTTGCTAGGTTTTAACTTTTTCAGCTTGAATCTAGGGAGCTTTAATCAACACAAACATTTGTGGTGGGTGTAGATTGCTGTGTTTAATAAAGGGTGAGTTTTTTTTCTTCCCCCCCTTCTTGTTCTTCTTTCTTTTCATCCCTTAGTATGCATTCTGCTGCGCTCGATGAGCATTTAATCCCTGCCCTTCTGTCTGTTGAGATATTATGTTTTTTTAATAGTGCTTGTTTATGACTAAGGTCAAAGACAGTATTTCAGAACAAAAATTAGAGTTAGTTCATAATTGAGTACACATGTATGTTACTGTTTATTTTTATAGTTTGCTAATTTATTTTTAAACAGCTTGGTTGAGCCAACATGTTTATAGGTCTGTTTATCACATGTCTTGCCAGTCGGAGTGCTGAAAGACACATGCTTTTCAGTAGCACAGATCTGAAGTTAAATTAGATAATACCGCCAGGTAGCAATTTAATTACATTAATTGAATGTTTAAGTTGAAATGTAGTTTTGCAGAGGCTATAATGGAATAAATTTATACATGTCTGCATGTAAATCTTGGCATTTAAAATGTTAGTAGAGCCTGCTGGCGGGGAAATGAAAGTGTTTTTTGAGGGAGAAATGGGGTACTTCACTCTGAGGAACTGAACTGCCTGTGCTGGCAGTGGCTCTGGGGTTTGGGCACTGTCCCAGCTGTTGGTGTGAACATCTGTGGGTGCCGGTAGCAGAAGCTCATGGGGATTTACCTGGCTGGGTGGTTGCGTGGCCTGATCCTGTATGCTGGGGCTGGAAGAATAACCACCTGTATAAGTCCTGATGGAGAGATAAGGGGTGAGCAGGTGCTTTGTAGAAGGGCAGAGTTGTACTACAGACAGTGCTGAGAAAATGTTTGTCCAGCTGAAACTAAGCCTTCTCAGTCATGCACCAAAAGATTTCCCAAGCTGCTGTAGTAGATGGTACCTGGGGGCTCTGGCTGTGGGCTGCCTTCCCTGTCCAGGGAGCTGCAAAACAGCCTGTGAAAGCCAGCTCTGAGGAAGCATCACTGAAGAGAGTCTGAAGAGCAGAAGCTGTGAATGAACGAGCTCTCCAGGCTGGATGGGGATTTAATCCTCAGCGTAAACATTTTCAGATACTGTATTGTCAGAAGAGAAGAAATTCCTCAGTGTGATGGTGCCCAAGAATAGCTGGCTTGATTGGGAAAGGCTGGGAAAAACTGCTCTGGTGCTGTTTGGTTTTGCTTACACTGGTGGCTTCTGCATCCAACAATTTCCAAGCCAAATATCAAAATCCCAGTGTTTCTAGCAGGAGCAGCGCTGGGCTCTTTGCAGCTCCATGTTGGTATCCAGAGAGCTAAACAAGTCTGGTTTCAAAAGAAAAAAATAATAAATAAAAAGAGCAGGGGGTCACAGGTTGATTTTTATCAGGGCTCAGGGATAGATAAGGAGTAACCAGAGGAAAGTCACAGCTTGTGCAACATTCTTGTGCCATGGTGGGCCATCTCCTCTTGATTGCCTGCATGCTGGAGGGATGGAGGAGGAAGACGGAGGATATGCAAGACCTAAACACCCAGGCAGTGGGAAGCCTTCAGAAACAAGCTGGTGGCAAGCAGGCCCTGGCATTTCTCAGGCCCTTGAATTGCAAACAAGGCAGGAAAAGTGCATCGGCACACCACTAGGGCATTTCCATCTGGCTTGTGTATATACTTTTGTACAGGGACTTGGAGTCTCTCCCTGGTGATTACCTGGGTTGGGATGGTCAACTGTGGTATGAATTTTCCTCCCAAAGCACACCTTTGATGAGTAGATGATCCCTCCAAATACTCACCCCCCATCCTCAGAAAAGTCATGGCTGAGGCAGGGGCCAGGGGGCAGCAGG
>NW_009952153.1:1510953-1523015 GCF_000747805.2 Chaetura pelagica | reverse complement strand
GGAATAACTGCACAGGTCTGGGTCATCACAGACCTTCTCTGAAGGACCCAAGGATTTAGCAGATGGCTGAGGAGCAGTTGTGTTGTTCTACCGAGTCTTATCCCTTGCTTTCTCCAGCATGGAACGTTTCTACTCTGGCTTTGCTTGGACCCAATTTTCATTCTGCAGCCTTTTGTACCAGACACTGTCTTAGGGAGCTCTACCCCAGGCTTGCTGTGCTCTGGTGGCCCAAGCCAAATGTCCCCGCCAAACTTTTTTGAGATTTCCTGCAGGACCCATCTTTGCTTTGGCCTGCGGCACTTGCAGTGGGACTTGGAGCACTTCTGGCATGCTCTGGGGTGAAGCCTTCTGCTTACTTTCTCCTGCACAGCACTTAATAAAAATGCACATGAAGACTTCACTGCAGTGAACCCAAATATGGCATCTCCTCCAGACAAAAATCCTCATGGAGATAGAACCAGTCGTGCTTCTGTGTGAATGCAAAACACCTGCGCAGATGAAAGGAATGAATTTTTCTGCTTGTAAAGACTAGGTGAAGTTACCTGATCCAGGCAGGAGATTTCCATGCCTGTGCAAAAGGTTTTCATGAGTGTGGCTTCACTGATGGCTGAAATTGAGGTGAAAGCACAGGCAAGAGTCTGGAGGAGCAGAAGGGGTTGCCCTGGTCCATGCTTACACAAGCCAGAGGAATTTGTAGGTAAAGGCATGTGGGTGAGGAACACATAGCAGCATTGCCGCACTTCCTGGCCTCACTGTTTGGGCAGTGGGTGCCTCAAATTGTGGTGTTTTTGGGAAGTCAGACTTTATAGAAAGCCCCCAAGATGGGAGAAACCCAAGACCTCCAGTTTCTTCTCCATCTTTCAGAAGAAAAGTGGGTTCCTTTTGCATCTTGATGGACTTCTGTGGTGGGGCCTGGCCTTATTAAAGTGCAGTGTTTGCTGAAGAAACACAGCACTAAGTGACCACTGGGCATGCTTTGAAGCATGTACAGAAACATTGGACTCTGTTAACAGCAATTGCTTTCTCTTCCTCTTGCTTTCCCCACTAATCTATAAAGTGCTGGTTCTTTGAGGGCCTGATTTGCATGCGAACGTGGGGTGGCTGTTTATACCCTCATTTGCTAACTTGTGACTATCTTAAAAAGCTCCTGTTAGTGGGGCTTTCCCATCCCCTCTCTTTTTAGCTGAAAATAAGTGACTGATTTTTATTTTTTTTTCTTGTCTTATAAAGCCTCATCTGTGGCCTGAGACCAACCAGGGAGACTTTCTGCTGCAAAGAAAAATAGTTACAAATTATTTCAATGAAGGTCTCAACATAAAACTAAAGTTACAGTGGCCACCACAAGGTGATTACCATAGTACTGGGTGCTTATTGCTCAGCTAGAGTTTTCCAAAAGCTTGGGAAAAATTCCAGCTTGTTTGGGCTCGGGAACAAAACCTCTGCGAGATGCCACAGTCAGGGTGGAAGGGATCCAGGGAGCTGCAGGGAAGCGGTGTAGCTCCATCCCTGCACTGAAGGCATGTTTTAATGGCTAAGACTAAGAGATTATCCCATCACCTTGTGGCAGGAATGTTTGCAGCCTGAATTCAAACAACTTATTTAAGAATGATCAGCCTCAGCCTAAAAGCTGCCTTGCTTACTTACTTTAGGAAGGACACCAGGAGGCAGGGCTGCTGTATGAAGGATGCTGAAGTGGTACCTGCTTTAGGATCAGTTTGCAGGCTCTTGCATTGGAGGGTATCTTCCTTCACCCCCAGTTCTGCTGACATCCTTGAGAACAAAACCATCACCATCTGGGCTATGGCTAAAAAACCTGGTATCATAGAGAACAGCTGCATACACCTTTTTGGAGTGTTTGCAGAGGTTTGTGCAGCCTAAGTCGGGAGAGTTGAGCTTGGGAGCAGATACACCTGCTCTGCAGAAGGACTTCTGCTCTTTGTTTGGTTTGCAGTGGTCTCCATGTTTGCAAAGATCTTTTTTTCCCCTGAGTCTTTGAGGACAGTCCACTTAAAGGACTGACAGAGCTATATTTTCTTTACAGTAATGAGGCAGCGTGACATAGCAGTCGTGGGAAATCTGATAGACTTGGGAGATCCTAGGAAGGTAGAAAATTACTTAATTTACTTTGTGTGCAATAGTCTTAATTTTCAACTATTTGAACAACTGATTGCTGGGGCAATCATCAGATCAGAGTTAAGATGTTTCCTGCTGGAAAGGAGCATTAGCTAAATCAGCAATGGCTGGAGACGGCAAAATGGAGTGATTGCGTATGTCCATCCGAGGGTAAAGAAAAGATTAAAACAAAATCCCTGAACCTGAGCTGCATAGCTCTTTATTTTCTGGGAAGGGTGAGGCAAGTGAAGTTCACCTTGCCTGACGGCTAATTACTTGGGTGGGGAGCCAGGGCTGTGTCGTTCTGGCAGGTAGAAGCAGGGTCCAGTTTCCATCCGAGCAGGTGAGAAGCCTTCTTCTGGGTGATTCCCCAGAGATTTGCTCATTGTGAGTAAAAGTGATAAAATCTAGTGGTGGAATTATGTCATGTCTTGGGTGCTTTCTTCCCAAATTAGTAATAATCCTGTGTGTCTTTGACCTATTTCATGGAGACAGAGGGCTGGATTCTGCTGTCCTTCTATCATGAGCAGCTGGCTGAAGCGAATGGGCCTTGAGTAAAGGGATTAGAATCTGGTCCTTCATTAGGGTTAGGCATTTCAGTCCTTGTTCCCATTGATTTGGGTGAGAGATGCCTTGTGTAGGTACCTACTCATCCAGAAACGGGCAGTTTAGCTCACAGGGGTGGAAATAGCAGCAGCATAACTGCAGAATGAGGCACCCACTTGCAGAATGAGGGGTGGTGGAACCTGCTTTATATGTGAAGATCAAGCTTGTACTGGAGCAAAATTGACAAGAGGACTTTTCATTGTGTATGTGCCACTGAAAAAAAGTATTTTGCGATTGTTCAGGAGAGTTGGCATGAATATTAAGAGACCTTCTCCTGCCTTTCTCTGCCAGCAGAAAATGAAAAATTCAGTGTGAAAGTAGTTTTGTTTTAAAAAAAACCAAAACAACTGCACTGTAACGTGCAATACTAATTTCTGAAGGCTGAGAGCTGCATGAGTGAGAATATTTAATTACAGTAGCAAAGTACAAACATTTCCTAGTGAGCATTCATTTCGTTAATAATAATTAATTAATTCCTTGGCTAAAACATACCATTCTGCTTATGTTCTTTCGGTGGGCTGGGAATCTGATCCCACTTTTTTTTATTTATTTTGCTGACAGCTGCCCAGCAAGTAGTGAAGGTAGAGGATAGAGACTATTTATATAAACAGAAGCTTTATGTTTTACTTTTGTAGACGGTTACGTTGGGGTTGCACGGTTTTGGTTTAGCAGCCTTCTGCAAATGGAGGCCAGAACTTGGAGCACATCAACTGATTCCAGAGGACCCGAGTATCTTGACTGCTACAGTGATAAAGTGTCTCTACAAATATTTATACAATCCTCGATAGTCTTTTGAATTGCATTATTACAACACAAAAAGCTGTCAGATTTCCAGGGTTTCCGAGGCGTACTTCTTACGGCTTGCATACATTTCTGCTAGCGGACGTGAGCGAGCTCCTGCCCATACTGAGAACTGGCTGGACCTGTGCCATTGCCTGAGCTGGGACTGGGGTAGGTGCTGAGCCCCTGCAGGACCCAGCCCGAGCTGATAATCCCCACGGAGAGCCTGGCTATCTTATTAGTTCAGGCTTAGCAATGAATTTATGCAATCCATGCGGCACAGGGCTGACTCTGAGCGGCCAGCGAGTGAAACTGGACTGAGCAAGCTCAGGGCTACCTGCAGAGGGTGGTGGGGAGGTACCCCCCTCTATTTGAGAGCCGCTTTTTAATGCCAGCCTGCTAATTCCCACCTTATCCTGGCATACTGCTCCTCTTGCAGAGAGTCCGACCCTAAGTCTGCAGCTGGTTGAGGGAGGCTTCCTCTTGACTGAACATTGCATCAGGGCCTGTATAGGAAAATAACAGTTGCCAGCCAAAAGAGATTAGGAGGCTATGGTGGCTTATGTGCAGAGCCAGATGTAAATGGATTTGGACTAGGTGTAGAAGAGAAGTAATCTTGTGCCTTTTCTGCTGGAAGTTAGTCCCAATATCCGCATAGGTAGGTAGCCCAGCATCGGCAGTGTACACAGTTTGATGGCGATCCTCACTGCTTCTATGGGTTTTCTTAAAACTTTCTTGGAGCCAGGTGATTATGGGATCCTACTGGCACTCTGGGCTAAAACTTGAAAATGGAACTTCAGCCCCACTTCAAATCAAATATTACACAGGCAAGGTTCACACAGCTTGCTGCCAAGAGACCAAAGGGATTATTCCAGATCTACAAAACCAACAAGAGTTTAAGTCAGTGGTAGCAAAGGCTGGAGGCTTCTCCAAAGTTACTTGAATAGATTGAATGCTGCCAGTGGAATGAAGCAGCTGTCCTAGAGCAGGGTCAAAGCACATCAGTAGCTGCCCTAGCCCTGGCAGAGAAAACTCTGTGTTCTCACATGCTGATAGTGGTTGCGTGCCCTATTGTACTTTTATTTGTTAGATTAGGAGTTTGGAAAACACTTGCAAGGTTGCGAAACCGGAGTCTGGGGCTGCTGTGGGCCTCCTGGTGTCCTTCAGTGTCACAGCTCAGGATGGTTTTGGTTTTTAGGGGTGAGCATGTGTCTTCCTACAGCTGTGAGTGTATCTCCAGAGGTTTCAAAGGTGTGGTCTCTTCACTTCCAGTGCAGCATTTTTTTGTTTTTAGGGCATATTTTTCCTCAGGGAAAGAAGAGTAGCAAGCCCATGATCAAAGAAACAAAGCAAATTGCTGCAGAATTTCTGCTTTACAGTATTTTTAAAAAAGAAAAAAACCCCATGGTATGTAATTTAAAAATGAGTCACACGTGGCTCAGCTCTGGCCTCCTGGAGCAGCATCTGAGATGTCAGGTTAGGTAGCAGGGACCAGTGCCTGTCCCCTGTGGCAGGCCATCCTGGGACCCATTGCTGTACAGGAAGAGCCACGAGGATGTTGCATCCACTTCCCCCAGCTGCAGTGATCCCCTTTGCTGCTGCACACCAGCTGGCTTGGAGGGATGAGCCAGATCCAAGAAAAGGATTGAGTGAGTCAGGGAGGGAGAAATTGCCTCCTGATGCTCCCAATAAGAAATAAAGCCAGTTTTTCCGTGGTGTCTGGTTAATTTGCTAGGACACCTTTGTTGGTCCTGCCCCTACAGCATCCCTGTGCACCCAACTGGCCAGTATCACTGGGTGGGCCATGTGCCACACAGCAATGTAGTTTGCCAGATAACAAGGGCATTAGCCCTGTTTTTCTGACCATGTTCTTTCTAACAGGAATAGCCCCATTCTTGAAATTTCACCTGCATGTGTTATGTCAAAGGTATCTTATTTGGCAGTGGGATGTGTACGGCTGCTGTGCCTGGCTGCAGCAGGTGGGATGGAGTAGGTTCCCTTCCTCCATGCAAAGTCACTGGAGCTGTTGTAGGGCAGTGCTGTGCTCAGAGAGGCTTTGCTGGGGCAAGAAGGATTAAGTCTGGCTTTCTGAAAAATACTGAGGTTGCACTTAAAAATGCCTCATCGGCTTGGGAAGGCTGCATGTATTTCCCTGGCTGCCTGCTGTAGCTTCCAGCAGGGGTGTGCTCTGTGGCTTCAGCATCCCAGCTTCAGAGGAGGCAGATGGAAACAGTAATGCTAAGGGCAAGTTTAAGACAGCATTATTAATTTCACAAAAAGAAAAAGTCTGTGTAGTGTATTGCTCAACGTATAGTGTGGTTCTGCGCAGAAACATTTTGTTTGGTGTATCACAGGCAGTGTAGCTGGGGCCGGCAGGTTTTGAAGCGGTCACCTGTCTCCCTTGCTGTTTTCTCTAGCAGCAGTAGCTCAGTCCCTCTCTGGGTGGGTGTAGTGGCACGCGACATCCTCATCCTGAGTGCCAGCAATGGTGAACGCAGGGACATGCTCTGGTTTGGTGGGCTTTTAAAAGCTCAGCTTTAGAGAACATGGGAAAGTAAGTGCACAACTGCTTAAAACTGCTTAAAAATGTGGGATGTACAGAACACAGCACACATACACCAGTTGTGTTTGTAGTCCTGAAGTTGGTTATAACCTGCCTGGGTCTGATCCAGATCATCCCTGTGTCATTATGAAGTGGGCTGCAGGTGCTGCAGGAGCTGCAGCAAGGAGACAGGTCCTATCCCTCTTCTCCCATTTTAGTGTCTTCCAAGGGTGTCTCTCATGCCATAGGGATGCTTGATGGTGGTGACATCTCTGTAGAGCTGGAAGCTCAGGCATCAGCAAAACTGGCAAGGAGACAGTGTCCAGAGGGGCATGTCCTACTCTAAAAGCAAGGAACCAGAAGGGGGTTCCAGGATGGGGGCTATGTCCTTGGCACTCCATGAACAGTACCAAAATCTACACCTCAGATCTGTGGTTTGTCCCAGCGCACTCATGTTCCATCAATACCTTATCACAAGCACTTCTCAGGGTAGAAGTTAAAAACTGTATACACATGTTCTCAAACATACACAATTATTCAACACTGTGAGCAGCCTTGGCACCAAAATGGTAAATATGCTTTAGAAAATTGCCTTTAATCACAGAAAAAGCTTTTCTTCTCAGATGGTAACTGGAGAATGGGTGCAGTGGGAAGGACTGGATCCACTTCAGCCATTTTCTCCATCTCTACCTGGTGCAGGGGGTGGTGATGGGTGCTCCTGGGGACAATTTGGTTATGACTGATCTGGGATGTGCCATTCAGGGGCCAAGTATTATGCCTTTGTGAGGAATTTTTAGTATATCTGTGTTTATTACAAGCGTCTTCCAGCAGTCACGCATGCCTGAGCTGGACAGACGGACACCCAGCCAGGCAGTGGGATCCTGCCCCCATGAACCTGCAGCAAATCCCACCCGGTTGCAAACCCATCTGCTGCCCAATGCATTGCCCAAACGGGCAGATGTCAATGTTGCTCAATGCGCCGAAGACCCGAGCGTCTGTTTATTAACGGATAAGATGGTCAGGCTGGCGTACGGTGCCTGAGCCGGCCTGTGCAACTCCTGTGGTTTCCAGCCGGTTACTTATCGAGGGAGGGGGCTGCTGGCCCACGGAGGGTGTTTCCTCTAATCAGGAACTTCACATGCCAATGGCAGGCAGATGTGTGGGGGGTAAGGGCTTGGCTTTTTCATAACAGCCACTTTTGCCGGGCTCCGGGGGAAGGAGCCACCTAAGGCAAGGCTGGGGGAGTTTAGGAGAAACATTTGGCTTGAAAAGAGTAAATATTCACTGAGAAAGTGAAGCAAGGAGGGACCTCACAGCCACCTCTTTGACTGTTCATTTTCACTGTCAAATGTAGAAGGAATTGACTTATCCCAGTATTTCCTAGGAATAGGTTTAGCTCCAGAAACCCTTCCCCAAGACCTTTAGAGGCTTATCCTATTGTCCACCCTCCATCCCCAAGATGCTGTGGGATGCTTCTGGGCTCAATTTAACGGGCTCTCTCCTGCTTATCAGACTATATAAAAAACATGGTGTTTAGGGGGGATTTTCTGGGGAGGGGTGCGAGGCGGGTGGTGAATGGGGAGGCCAGACACCATTGTCTGGCAAGAATGTGAGTCCCTGGGGGTGGGCGCGCTTGGGCTCGCCTTCCAAATTGTCCTGGCATCGATTCCTCCCCCTCCCTCTTTGTGGGATTTCCTTCTCCAGCCGGGGGTTTTGTTTTGGAGCAAGCATTGGTCAAACAAGCTTTTGTTTGTGGTCAGTTGCTTGGCACACATACACCACTTCTGGTGGGGGACAATGAGGAAGCTGTTTTGGGGGCAGCTGTGGTGGGACTGAAAGGGAATACTGATGGAAAAAAGGGTGCGGGGAGGAAATAGTGGGGTGAAAATCAATCGGGAGGATCTTACAAAGTCTGGGTGCTGCAGCTATGTTGGGAGTGTGCTGGTAGTCCTTCAGTCCTGCTGCCTTGCCCTGCTCACTGCCTCGTGCTGGTTTGTATTGCTTTTTCCTCAGGATACACCCTGCCTTGTCCAGGGAGAAAGTTGAACAAAATATTTCCTACAGTGCATCTAAAAAAGCTTTATTTCAGGAAGAAGTAAACTCTTTATGGCAATAACAGAGTTTAAAAGGAATTGTATAAGTGAGACTGGCTTCTTTGTCAGCAAAAATTGCAGTAAAACCTGTTCATAGATGACATTACCTAAATGACATTACGTACGTATGTCCTTTCTTTCACATTTCCTGTAATCCTGTTACGGCATTGTCCCATTACCTCAAGCACTGTCATCTTTAAATGCTGTCAGATCTTAACTGGATGGCCAAGGACATCAGAAAAGGATCGAGGTGAAGCTGATGGCAATTTCAGACCTGTCGTATATATGACCATCTCCCAGCCTGCCCCCAGGCGGGATGTTTTCTGATAAAACATTCAGGTAAAGTGATGACTCAAGGACTTTTACATCTTTTATGGAGCTGCCACCCATCACCATGGCATCCAGCGCCCCTTTTTGGGAAGTGTGGGGGTTCAAAGATGCTGGAGGTGGCAGGTATGAGCTTTGTACTCACTGGTGCTTGTTGGAAAGTGTTCCCATCCCTGAGAAAATGAGGACCTGGATGTAAGCAGCTGGAAAACGCCCCTGCGGGACTGTGGGCAACACTTCCACTCTCCGAACAGCCTTTGTGGCATTAATGACCATTTGCAAAGCATGCTGAGCTACTCAGACTTAAGGTGTGATTAAGTGCAACATCTTGGTGTTAATTGTTTTAAATACTATTGCTCTCTCACTGTATTATTGCTAAAAAATGACATGAGACCAATTTCTTTTATTCCTAGCGCGAATGGGCCACTGTGGTTTCTCAAAAATGCTATGAGATGTGGCAGCAAATGGAAGGGTTGTGAATTCTGCCATTTACCTGCTGAAATATTCAGAGTTCTTAAGCCCGAGGAGTGGGAAGTGTTGGTTTGGAAGCTGCAGCCTGTTTAAACTGGCAGCCCCTCTCCTCAGGTTATAATAGAGACAAGGATATTTGCCAGCTCCGGGGCCACGAACTGTCATTTTGTTATCTCTGGGTGCAGCACTGTGCTCTGAGGGGCTCCAGTCCCCCGTCGTGGCCACCAGACCTGGCTGCAGTGCCAACACCAGTAGCCCTGAATCTGAAACACTTGCTGAAGACGAATATCTGTGGCCAGGCATATGGGGATGTTGCTGGTTACCTGTCTTTGGCTCCGTGGGTTGGTTTTCCCAAAAAGCAGAGCTACCCTGTGGGAGACTCTGTTGGCAGCAAGAGAAGTGATGCCAGCAGGAACCAGCCCGTGGCTCCCTCCCTGATGAGTTGTCTCAGCTGCATGGATGTAGAGGTGCTGCTGGCAGGTCACAGTGTGCCCTCTGTCATCCTGTGCCTTGGGATGTACAGCAGCATCTGTGGGCTGGTGTAAAAAGACAGGTGATGGAGGTCCCAGCCGCTAGTCAGGTATGTTGTCAAAGGAAAGTAGTGAAGGGCCAGAAAAGGAAGGCTTATGGATTAAGATCAGGAGAGTGGTTTTCTTCTGGACGGCAGCCACGTTCATTTGACCCAACACAAGGGTTAGGCAGCACCAGGCCTCAGAATTTCATCCCAGAAGTGCTAAGAAGCAGGGCCTGGATCCCCAGATCTTTCTGCTGAAAAATAACAGCCTCTGCAGTAAAAGGGGCATTTGTCCCAGGAAAGCATTATCATCATATGGCTATGTAAACCATGCAGATTATTCAGTTAATCAGTCTAAGTCAGGTTTTTAAAAATTGTTATCTGTTGCTGGTACCTAAGTGCTGGCAGTTACAACATTTAATTGCATTTTTTTTTTGTGTGAGAAAATGCTTGTCTTGCTAAAAGATGGGATTCTCTTCAATCTGTTTTGTACATTTAAAAACTCTGGTTTCCATTTTGATCTTTACCATCAGTCTGACTTTTCGTGCATCCTCTGAAGCTGGTCCTCTGATCTTGTGCTCTGCCAGTCTGAGGCTGTGAGCAGGTGAAAAGTCTCCATGCTAGGTCTTCTTAAACAGGTGCTGGGGGCTCTCCCTCCTTCTCCTGTGGGGTGAAAAAGTGACCTGCAAGATGTGCTGGAGCTGTCTCATCTGCTCTTGCATCCCACAGCCCCCAGTGGGGCTCTCCCTGGAAAGGTCTTCAATCTGATGCTCCTAAACTGGCCACGGTTTGTGTACCTCTGCCCTGTCTGGCTGCTATATTCATGCTTTATTTTTGGATGCCAGAGGAGAATTTTTCTCTCCTTGCTAAATTCCTTAATAACTGGAGATTTGGGTGTAAAGGCATTAACTGCACTCAGTTCACTGTTGGTGGTGTTTTAGGGGATTTTTTTGTTTGTTTGGGGTTTTTTTCCTCAATTGTAGCTAGGCGTTTTTTCTTTCCCCCTCTGTAGGCACAGGAACCATTTATAGCCAAGGTGGGCAGAGTTTGCAACTTACTAATCTCTCCCTTGCATGTAGGTTGAAAAGAGACACCATGCCTTTATGAAAAGCCAGGCTAGCAGAAAAGCCTATGCAAAATCATAATCAAATCCTATTAGAGGTGGAAAATATCTCTTAGATCATCTCATTCATTTCTCTGCCAATGCTAGACTGTTCCTGACAGTTAATTTTCTAGTGTCTGCTGCTGACTCCCTGTGTGACTGCAGGTCTGTCGTCTTGCCTTGGGTTGTCACTGGAACTTCCACTTGTTTCCTTGCATTTTGTTTTGTTCGGTGGTTGCCTGTGTTTGTATTTGTCCTGCATGAGGTATTATCAGTGGTTTCTACTCTGAGAGCATCACCAGGCCTTGCTTGTAGCTGGGAAAAAGCATCCCTGTGGGAAAGGGCACTTGAGAAGGGCTGTCCTTGGACAGGGGCTCCAACCACTACTAACTACTATAGGTATTGGGGAAATGAATATCTCAGAGGGAGGTTTCTCTCCCTCAATCATGGCTGTAGGTTCAATGCGAGGTCATCCCCCCTAAACCACTTCTCCCAACCTCTGCTGGTGTCACCTTCAATAAATTCCCACCGCAAAGTCCTGGGCTGACTGTGATATACTTAGCATGGGGCAAAAATTAGTAATAATTCAAAGCTGGAGCTATTTAAAGCATTAAAGCAAATGTAGGTTTCATCAGGGTTTGTTTTGGAGAAACAGTGTGTAGGAGCAGAGTAACCTTACTTGCAACTTGCCGGCAGCGGTGACTGGATTCCCCAGCACAGTGAGGCTCTGGGCAGCCCTGCCAGTGCTGGGAAGGCCAGTCCAGCAGCCATCACCTGGAAAGCATCAAAAGCACAAACTGTTGATAGCAACTTGCATTTGCAGAAAATCTGAGGGCTTTCTAATTAACTGAGGATCTCTAAATTAGAGCGAAGCCTTTCAACAAGCCCCCTCGTATGCCTTAAGTGTCAGGGCTCAGCTGATCGCTGCATCTAACAAGCGGCTGATTTTTAGCAGTAGCTCCCAGACTCAATCAGCTCCTAATGGCTCTGTTTCAAAACGTTTCAGTGCATTTTTCATCTCTTACTCTGGGATTTATGCTCTTTGTTCCCTGCTCAAATATTCTGGCTTTTTTCCTTAATTTCAGGCTTCTGCCTTAACGATGGCTACCCTGCCCTAACTATGTAGCTCCTGGCTTGCCTTGCCCTACACTCCATCCTCTGCCACAAGTGCTCATTCTGCTTCCCCATCAGTAAGTTTCAGAATTTCCCCCTTTAATTTCCCACCCAACATATAGGCTGTGCTGCAGGGTATGGAATTTCATAATTAGAAGGAAACCCACCTCTAAAGAGACCTCTGTCTAATAAGAGCCAAAAAGTGGGTTTGTTTCGGCTTTAAACCCCCTCCCTTTAAGACAGGGAATGCAGTTTGCGAATGCACCTGATCTTGACCTCCTGCTGCTTTTATGCAGCGCTGAAGATTTGGGCGCTAGCACCCCTGATTTTTACACCCTGGCAAATGAGATTAAACCCTCATTTCAGCTGCATTCACAGCGGTGTAAGAATATGCACATTTAA
>NW_009952153.1:1507530-1510900 GCF_000747805.2 Chaetura pelagica | reverse complement strand
TCTCCTGTCGTTGGTAATGAGATCCATGCAACGCGTCCTCAGGAAGGTGGCGGGATAAACTCCTACGTAAGCAGTGATTAGGAACAGATAAATACCATTCAGGAAGGTAGAGAGTTAATCAACTACTCTTTAAGACTTCTCCACATGTGTTTATGTTCAACTGCTTATCCATGTCTCGGCAATTATTCACATGAAATAGAATATAAATCCCACTGCCTAATTTTTCTTTGAAAAATTTCACCAGGTAATCAAATCCCAAAGTGCATATTCTGTTCCAGTGATTTTATCAGTAAATCAAATTTTTATCATTTATCAGCAAAATTTAGATTTAAGCATCCTCACTGTAATATTTGAAAGATGAACATTTGTTTCAGCGGGTGCTGTGCCAATCAATAATCTTCCAGCTTGACTCAGCTATCAATTATTGCTGCAATTATTTGTCTAGTTGGATATTTAAAATGTCATCAGAAAGAGATGATTACATATTCCAGAAAGCAAGGCACTGTATAATCAGATGAACTGAATCCAGTTAAATGTAGTGTGGTACTAACCTGTCCTTCAAAGCTGAATTCTGCAGCCGACACTGAAACAACAGCTTTCTGCATTATTGTAAGGAAACAGATCTTAACCTTGGAACAGTGCGTGTTATTGGGGTCGGGTAATACTTGACGAGAGGAGACCTTGCAAGCCTGGAAATTGAATCAGCCTTACTGACATAAAGGAGGGAGGTTTGGGGTTGTTTGGTTTTTGGTGGTGGTTTTTTTTTGTTGTTGTTTTTTTGTGTGTTTTGTTTTTTATTGGGTTTTTTGGGGGTTTTTTTTGGGTAGTGCTGGTACCAAGGGGTGTCTGGTTTTGTTGGATTTCATCTGCAAATCTATAAATAAGAAAATCCACTCTTTATCCACCTTTCTGGGAATTTAAACTTCCAAGCTCGAAGCGCCAAGTTTTCGTATGCCCTTTTTGCATTCCTTGACTTGACGTATGTATGGTAAATACACTCTGTGCCCCGAAAAAGCAATAAAGCTGTAGCAATTCTTGTATGTCTTACATCCTCCAAAGTCTAGATATTCAGACTATTATATCATTTTCAACCTCAAGGATATCTCAGCGATGGAGAGGAGACAGAATAAACTGGAGGAGACCGGGCAACTTTACGACACCTTTTGGTCCTATTTGCAAAGCAGGGAGGGGAAAAATATATATATTATTGATTCTACTAATACTTGCTTGTGCACGTTATGAAACTAAATGTTGTAGGATCTAGTTCAGTACTTGCTGTGCTTGCAACTCCATGGTGACATTGAACTTACTCAGGGACAGAATAAACCTTTGGCTTCCTTGCAGATGATTTGCAGGCGAAGGTGTCATTTAGGGGGACCTGCAGTTCCCCTGACCCATTTTGTCAGGATAGTTTGCTGCTGGCTAAATATCATTAATTTGGAAGCAAGAGGAAAGTGAGCCAAAGGGGAAGGCTGGGAAAGAGGAGAATCTTAAGAGGATCCATTTTGGGAAGGAAAAGGTGGTATAAGATGCTTAAGGAGAGCCTCTGTTTATGCCAGTCCCCAAGTCCATCACTTGCCTGAGGGCTGGGGATTTTTGGTGTCGCTGTCACCCTGCCTGAGACAGTGCTGGGAACGGGGGATGCTTGGCAGTGCCTGGCTGATGAGAAGGGCCAAGGAGGGCTGGCAGGCACCAACCACATCTCTGCAAGCCGATAGTTTAAATGTACATGCTTTACAGACCCTCTATGTCAATTAGAGATACTAATATGCCAAACGCAGCAAAAATAAAGCAAAGCCATAGGTGATGAGGAGACCTGACAGCCTGGTAATGCCCTGGCAGTGGCATGCCTGCTGCTGGGCAGTGGTGGGATGGTGTCAGCCCCACCAAACATCAGTGACTCTTCTCAGGAAAGCAGCATCTCAGTGTAGCAGCTGATGAGAGTGTCTATGTGTAAAAGAGAGGTCTATGTGTAGTGTGTGTTGCAGAGCAGTGTCCACAATGTATACTCACCCATGCTGGCTGCAAGGCTGAGTGATGCTGAAGCTGTGATCCAAACCAGGAGAAACATCCCCACTACTGGCATCTGCCATGGCTTGGGATTCTTGTGCTATCCCTCCCTCCCTCTCTCCCTCCCTCCATGGCTTGGGATTCTTGTGCTATCTCACCCGCCCTCCCTCCCTCCCTCCATGGCTTGGGATTCTTGTGCTATCTCACCCTCTCTCCCTCCTTCCTTCCTTCCTTCCCTCCTTCCATGAAACATTTTAAAGTGTGATCTGCCTTTTCTTCAGATGATGCGAGCCAGGGACAAAACACTAGAAAAAGGAAACAATTCATCACATAGTCGTATGTGAGTTAATAAAACTACTTGGAAGCTCTCTATAGCTGTATAATTGCAACATTGTGTTTAAAAAGTGAGTTATTGACTTCATTGTCCCCAGAAGCCCCTGGGTAAATGCGTAATTATGGACCATTTGAGCAAGGTGTCATTTGCTGGATAGTCAAGTCAGGCTTTGAAAGGTCTTTGGTGCTGTTTTCAGAGCAGGGCTTAGATGAAACTTGGTCCTTGGTGAGTCACAGGCCAGATGGATCTTCCAGCAAGGAACACACCTGGTGCCAGGTAGGTCCAGAGGACCTGATTTATCAAGTGTCATCCCAGTAATGCTATTCCTGAGTCCGTTAATTTGCCATCCCTGTGCCTGCGCTCGGGAGGGGCAGCCCTGGAGAGGCAGGCAGGGAGGCCTGCACATCTGGCATGTTGGTTACTTCACTAATATTTTTAGAGAAGATAGATGGTATCAGAGGGGAGTTCCTCCTACAGAACAACACTTAGTCTCTTTAGGTCCCACCACTGGTGTTTGAAGTTAATGGAGCTACAACTCATGCGATGTTGTATTCTGCATTGCCTGTATTTCTCCATCCCCGTAGTGTATAGGGTGCATCCGTGTGCGTGATCAGGTCTTCTTTGCTTGAGGGGTTTCTTTTTACGACTTCATTCAAAGCCAAATTTCAAGCGCAGTGTTATTTTCTGACGGCTGGTTTCTTCTGTTCCTCGCTAATCAAGACGCGACAGATTTCCACCCCCCTTAAGTTAGAAAAAAGCACAAAATCAGTCACAGCCTGATACCTTACTTGCCAAGTTGGAGCCCAAAGCAGGTTTTTTTGATGGCCAAATTGTAATCGCCTTGAAAATGGTGACAGACGTTGCGGTCAGGCCGGTGTGCCTGGCAGCACTGGTGTGCTCCAGCGGGACTCTGGCACCCCACACCTTCCCACTAAGGCTCTCGCAAACTCTGCTTTTTTTTTTTTTTTTTTTTTTTTTTTTTTTTTTTTTTTTTTTTTATAATATGTTTTGGTGGTTTTTTTTATT
>NW_009952153.1:1498663-1507267 GCF_000747805.2 Chaetura pelagica | reverse complement strand
TTTTTTTTTTTTTTTTTTTTTAAATAAGGAGTTACAGGTTCTGTTCTGCATTGAAGAGTGAGCAAATACACAAAACATGTTGAAGCTACAACTGAAATGGTGATCCGTGAAGTTTGCTCTTCTCCTGCAAGGGCCAGATGTTCCCCAGGGTTACGAGGAGCCTGGCTGTGGGTGGAACCCTCCCTGCTCCTGCCTGCATCCCTTGCATGTCGCTCTCATGCAGGGAGGAACTGGCCTCCCTGTTTCCATCCCCTCCTACTCGCTCCTTCCTCAGGCCCAGAAAACTTGTTTTTTGTGGAAACCTGAGCAGTGCTGCAAAACCCAATGAAAATTTGTCTGTGGGAGAAATTCCTGGAGTTCCTAGCTCAAATAAAAATCTATGAGTGGCAAGGCAATGCCAGCTCTACCTTTGTTTTTATTAGTGCTGTTACTTGGGTTTCTTTTTGAAGTTTGGGTCATGACATCAGCTTTTTGGCCTGGTTCTTCTTTGAAAGAGGGGCTTTTAAAAGGAGATGTAATGAAAGACCAGCATTATTGATACTTGGTCTAGAAAATATTTTGCTAATTTTACTGGTTATTTCAGAAAGCTTGAATTTGTGGGGAAAATAATTACTTTCAGGAATATCAGTCTTTTAACAATGCTGTGGATAAAGAAGAGCTGGTAAAGATGGCAAATGGGGTGCTAAGGGTCCCACAAAGCAAAAGATCTTCTAGGTTTTTGACATTTTCACAACTAAGCCAGTCCAGGACCCGTCATCAGGCCTGTTCATACACAATATGGACTTGATTTGCAGAATTTTATTATGTTTATATGCACAACAGCAAGGGAGCTTCTTGTTTCCCAAGAAATGCTGTTTCACTTCCTAGAGACTTTCAGGGACCTTTGCCTTTTTTAGTTTTTCTGAATCCCATTCAACTAGTCATAATGATAAAAGATTAGAGGGGAAGTGCTTTGAAGTACATCCACAGCTACTGCTGTTATTTATTCTTATTAAAATTATTGTGACAACAGCAGCAGCAATGCTGATGCTAACAGTGCTAACAGCTACTTAAAACTAGTTAATGATGGACCAGGTTAATAACACACCTTGTGCAGTGTGAAGAATCAGTAGGAAGAATAAGTGCCATAAGGAAAAAGTATGTTTGGACAGTTACAGCTTCGTGTCTAAACTGATGTTACCGACTACCAGGAAAAGGTGAGTCATGACACAGCAGCTGTTTCTTACCAAGGGAGAAGTTGGCTGCTGGAGGCGTGGAGTGGACCCACTTACCTCCCGGCCCTGTGATACTTCCTGTGTCCCAACGGTTTCACTTCTCTGGTTTTCAGCTGAAAGGAATTTCAACAGTATGGATTTCCAAAAGAGAGAGAGAAAAAAAAGAGAGATTTGACAAGCCAGATGGAGAAGAACTGAATCAAGTGGTAACAATTAACTCTTTTTTTCTTCCCTTCTTTAAATACTGTAACAACTCCAAATTTATCAGTCCAAAACCAAGCAGTCAGTTGACATTAAAGCTGAAAAAAGAAGTTCCTGGGTTTGGCTCAGGCTGATCCTTCAATAATTCTTTCGTGGTGAGCAGAAGAGGTGGGGCTTACTGCAGGCTGCAGGTGTTCAAGATACTTTTGTGTTCTCTGCAGTTTGATAGCCAAAGGTATGTACGTGCCCTGGAGGTGCAGGTAACCTGATAAAGACACCTTGGCTTTGCTTACATGTTTGCCTTTTTGAGGGAAGGTGAAGGAGAACAGAGGAGCTAAGTCACCAACACTGGTAGTGGGGCTGGCTTGAGGAGAGATGCTGCTGAAGACAAGGGCTGGACTGTCTGGGCAGCAAGGACCAAATCCTGGTGTGCTGGGAGATTTCACTGGCATAGGAGTTTCTCCAAGGGAGTAAATCTGCAGCTGTGAATGAAATCCTTGAGAACACCATTGGCATGTACGCAGGCACTGCTTACATTGCTGTTTTATTTGGTAAAATACTGGAAAAACGGGTGTCTCTAATTCTGCATGTTTGCATGCAGCCCATACGATGCCCTGTGGTAAAATACAACTTCTATTAATATCTTGCTCCTTGATCTGGTGGTCCTTCCCAAGCAATGTCCTGTGAGCTGCCTGTTTCAGACAGGGGGACCAAGAGGATGCTGCACGTGGTGTTGCTCTTCGATAAATCTCTAGTGTGTCCGGCAAGCAGCTTTCCTGGATCCAGCCCTGACTTTTGAGAAACGAAGGAAAGCCCGCCGGCTCCTGTCCCAGCAGTGGCATCTAGCTGACAGCTTCTCCTCCCAGCTGGTCTTCTCCCCAGCATCTTGTCTGACTTTGCTGCTGGTGGCTGTGGACATGGCTGCAGGGGTTGCTTGGAGCCAGCAATATTATGCCTGGAGATGTTGGCTTCCTTTGGCTCAGACTTTTGAGTGCGCTGGGTATATCTGTAAGTGCAGTACAGAACCAGTTTGGTTTTTTTTACTGTAGAAAAAGCCCCTTAATGCTGAAAGCAGACATCTCTTCCTATTTTACTGAGTAATTGTGCCAACTGCCCTTAAAGGCACTCAAATGCCAATATTCATCCCACTCATTTGTTAACATTTTTCGGATCAGAAGCTAAATCTGTCAGTTGTGTGTCACTGGTTAAATAATTTCTTTTGGGGGCATGGCAGGCAAGAGCTGTTCTGCTTTTTTTTTTTTTTTTTTTTCATGGCAGCAGCCAATAACTTGAGAAACGCTAAACATTTGTGGTGTAGTGAAATGCCATGCCCTGTCACTAGTGCTTTGCTGGCCAGGTTGTAGAAAAAGGAATAAATATATAATGGTGGGTGAGACTTCACGAGGTGAAACCCATCATGTTTCATATTGGCCTCACATTTGTATTTGGTACATAGTATCCCATGTAATCCTCCCAAAGGGGTAATTTCCCAAATATGAAGAAAATGAGCAGTAAAATTGAGTGGGACAAAAAACATACAGGCAAAAATGTGAATGATAATTGGAAGCTATTTGTAAAGAGTTGATGAGCTGTCCAGGAAGGAGAGGGCAACTTTGGCCCAAATCCAAAACCCACTTCACCTACTTCAGTGGTGAGATGAGAACAGCAATTAGATATTAAAAAAATCAATATGTGACAATTAAAAAGATGGAAAAGAGATAGCAATCAATTGCAGTGAGAAACCATGATGAGTAGAGATCTGATCAGGGGATCTGAAGATGCCAAGGAAAACTTGTGCCTGACACAGATGAGAGAGGAAAGCTTCTTGAGGTCCCAGAGACAAGAGAAACTCTGGAAGTGGTGGATGGAGGAAGGTAGAAGATTTTTAATTAATATTTCTGCTGTAGACCTGGAAAGCAGCAGTGGTATGTTTCTGTATCATATGTGTTTTTTTTCTAGCTCATTAGAAGCCAAAGAGGATTTTATGCAAGGTCCAAGGGAGAGAAATATTTAAAAATGAAAAGACCCTAACAACTTGCACCCAAGAATCTCTAAAGAGGTGGCATGTGATGCTGGTTTTTAATAAATCTCTGGATTGGGAAAATGACATCAAGAGCTGGTTGCGCTAACTATGGGAGAGTTGGCAACACTTTGCTTATCTCTTCTAGGCAAAATAATTGGAGAGCCAATATAAGATTCAATTGACAAAGAATTAAAGGATAGAAATATAATTCATGCCAGTCAACTTAGATTTATGGAATATAGATCTTGTCAAATAAACCTGATTCCATTCTTCCTGATGACAACTTTGGTTGATAAATGTAGATGAAATAGACTCTGCAAGGCGCTGGACGCAGCGCTGCGTGACATTGTGTGTCGGAAGACTGAGCACTGGGCAGCATCACTAGCATGGGCGATTAAAATCTAGCCAACAAATTTGGGAATGCAGGGGCTTAGCTAGAGAAACACTGGTGGATGGGAGAGGTGAGGAGGGGCTGGTGGGAGTCACAGTGGTGGTTAGCAGTTTGTTGGTGATGTAGAAAGTAAAATGCAGTTGTGACTGAGTAGCATTTAGGATAAAGCAAAGATGGGTGGATGGATGAAAAGCAACACAGATATGTTTATGGGGTGGTTTTGGAAAGTCGGCCAAGCAGGGTGTGTTGAAAGCATGGTTTGGGTAAAACCTGCTAGAAGAGGGGAATTGGGGCTGTGTGTACAGATCTAGGATGAGGTCCCCCAGAAGGCAGCAGCTCTGCGGGAGTTCTAGTGGAAAACTAACTCCATCCCAGCACAATACTGGGCTGAGAAGGGCTAGGCTGGTCCTTGACTAGTGGAGGAGGATGAGGGGTGGGTTCAAGATGGAAACATAACTATTTTGAAGTGTGCCTTGATTTCAGGGTGCTCTTCTTGTCTTGTGATTTGATTTGAATGGTTTTCATTGGGATTTCTTGCTTTACCCTAAAGACCATTGGCAGGGCTGGAAGAGGTTGAACTTTACCCAAGAACACCATGTTGGTCATGGCATAGGACAGCTGAGAGTGAGCGCTGGTGGTCCCTTTCACCCTTAAATTTCTAAACGCGAAGCAGCCAAAGACATGGGGTCCAGCCCCACTGCTGGTGGCTGAGGGGGGCTGATTCAGCAGTGATCCTCTTTTAACCTCCATCTGAAGGATTCCTGCCAGCCACTTGAAATCTGGCTGAGAGCTCTGATGGCATCACAATGGTGCTTTGGATAACATGTCCCATCACATTGCCTGGGTGGATGATGACACATGAAGAGCCCTGTGTGACCTTCTCCAGCTCTGTCCTTTGCCAGCACCACTTCCTGCATCTCCTTGCTGTCTTTTCCTTGCTTGCCTGTGGTCCTGCTTGGATGTTTTAGATAGGAAGCCCACGTGGACAGAGGCTGGCCCAAAGCTGGGAACCATCAGTTCCAAAGCCTTTGGGGTCCTACAATCCCATCCAGCTTCTGGAAGAACCCAAATGCTGTACCCAAAGCATGGTGGTGGGATGGGAAGAAGGAGAGTCCCTTCCAAAACCAGGGGTTGCTGATGATGGGCTAATGACCAGTCTTGCTGCTGGCGGGCAACATGTGCATTAGCACCATAATTCTTGCAGTTTGGCAAGGCTGCATCAGACTGGAACATATCTCTAGGTGGTGATGTGGTCAGTCAATAGCCTTCATAATTAATCAAGCACTAATAGACAAATCAGAAATTGTATCTCTTCAAAGCGGGAGGTGGAAGCAAATGGCTGGTGGATTTTAACTGTTTCACTGCTTTATTTTATTGCCTGGTTTTGCGCTGCTCCCTTGAAAATGTTTAGGGAAGTTTTGTTCATAAACATTATTTTAAATTTAAATTATTATTTTGATTACCAAACGTGGATGTTGAACTGAAAACTTGTTTTTAGGCAAGCAAATGAAGAATAATACTACATTTCACACACCACTAAATCAATGTAGCCCTAATTTTGCCATGCAGGAAATCAATTCCAGTCTTTATAACAGTCGAAGATGTTATGAAGAAAGTAATTTTGCAAATTATGGCAAGTAACACATTTATTGATGACTGTACTTTAGGAATTTAGAATTTGTGAGTGCTGTAATATAATAAGGCCGTACTGACAGGAGCTGAGTGAAATACAGATTATATGGTGAAACTGTAATGCATCATTTGCTATTAGTGGACTGGTAATAATTACCAGTTTCAAAGCAGCTTTTTCCATGTAATCTTTAGTCTCAGTCGTAACAGCCCTTCTCATTGACATTATGATTACACGAGCTGCCCTTCTGATCTAGAATATCTAGTTGATGGGAATACTAAAATGTGGTACCGAACGCTCGATGTTGTATCCTCATTATAAGATAAAATGCTATTTTCTCTGACCTGATCTATAAGGTAGAGAGGGGAGGGAGTTGTTAGCTCCTACTGTGGTGTTAAAAACTTCCTCTGCATTACGGCAAAACAAGATGAAATTTCCCCATTTAAGATTTTTTTCCTGAGCTCACAAATGAGCATAGGAATGTGAAAGCCCAATTGAATTTCCTTCTAACTTCAACAGATTTAAGTATTCCTCTACACTCGCGTGCCTGGCATATACAGAACATCGCAGAACATTTTGTTCTGTTGCCGGGTTCAGGATGAAACATTAAATATTATTTCAAGGGCTTTGAAAGTTATTAAAGTGTTAAAAGCTTGCTGTAGATGATAGAGTTTATTTTTATTTGCCGAATTCAGCTTGTTGGGCCAACTTAGAATAACCACAGATCCCAGGGAATGACCAGATGAAGCTTTTCTTCCTCTCCTTGTAAGTGAGATGGGAAACAAGATGGGCAAAGAAAAAGTGATTTTTTTCTTTCCAAATTTGCCTCATTTATGTTTTTGCTTTTTTCTTTTCCTTTTCTTCATCTTAGACAAATAGGGAAAACCTCAAAGTATCATGTGAAGAGGTTTATCCAGGAGTGGTGCTTGTGGAGCAGATGCATCATAACATAGACGTTGGGTCAGGGCAGGGGTACCCAGTGCAGGCAGATACCACCCCAAGCACTGCTGCCTTTGGAGAGCTCCTGTGGTCTATTCAAACCTCAAGAGTGTGTTTTTTTCTTTTGCATATCACTAAACAGCAGCTCTCTTAGAACTGCTGGGCAGGGCTGGAAATGAATTTTTATTCTCTTCTTAGCTCTGGTTTCAATTTGCCAGCATTTAGTAAAACACAGCCATAGTGGGGTGGCAAGTGAATTATTCACAAAATTATAGTAATTGATAAAAGCTCACTTACCTTCACCGTATCTCAAGCCACACTTTCCTCATGGGCGTCCCTCAAAAAGTTATTCATCCCCCTTGTTTTGCCATATAATAGAAAGGGCTGCTTTCTGCTGTCATTATTAGCCGGCTTTTTGTTTAGTTATTTATTAGTTGGTTGCTCTTTTATAATGTCCATGTTATCTCCAAAAATAAATTATCATGAAATAGAGTTAGCTTGCTACTTGCCAAAGTGGCATTTACCATCCCCAGCTTCTTTTCAGCGTGAGAGAAATAATGCAGCTCTGGCAGGGCGCTTGGCCAGGCCTCCTCCCTGGCGGAGCTGCTGCTCTCTCTGCCTTCCCCTCTCCCTGTCCCACACTCTATTTGATTTGGTTTTTTTTTCAAATTCTTTGGTTTGTCCCAGAGTCAAATCTTTGCTAAGGGCCGGGGGATGCTGCCTAATTTTCTACATGTTGTTAATCTCTCAGTATTAGGAGGTGGCCTGTGGTGTTGCCCAGGTCGCCAGCGGTCATAGTGCTTTGTGTTTCTGCTTTGAACCAATGTGCTTTTTCGGGAATGAAGGGGATTTAAATAATTTGTTTATTTGCTTATTTATTTTATCCCAATTTAAATATTAGCAGCCTCTTGCAGCATAAAGTCTGCTGAGTTGTAGTTGGCATCGATTGACTTCAGTCTTGTTTTTTTTTTTTTTTTAATAGCTTTTTTTGGCCATGGTTATCTGTCAGGGTTTGGTTTTGAACCCAAGACTGGGTAAGGGCAGGAGGAGGTGGGCACGTTTGGGTGGGTTTGGACAATTTTCGTTGCACCCCTCGCCTCCTCCCACCCTTTTTCCCCCTGCCTGCGCCTGAGCTGAGAGGTCCCTTCCCCAGCTTCTAGCTGAGCATCCCAGAGGAGAGGAGCTTAGGTGGGGAGGCGAGCTCTTGCCCCCGCCAGTGGGTGGCTGGAGATTGACGCTACTTGTTATGTTATTTTGCAGGTAAAGACGAGCCCAGCAGCTACACGTGTACGACTTGTAAACAGCCTTTCAACAGCGCCTGGTTCCTCTTGCAGCACGCACAGAACACGCATGGCTTACGGATCTACCTAGAAAGCGAGCATGGCAGCCCCCTGACGCCACGGGTTGGTATCCCAACAGGACTAGGTGCAGAATGCCCTTCCCAGCCACCTCTCCACGGGATTCACATTGCAGACAATAACCCTTTTAACCTGCTCAGAATACCTGGCTCGGTCTCGAGGGAGGCATCAGGGCTGGGAGAAGGGCGTTTCCCACCCACACCACCCCTCTTTAGCCCTCCCCCGAGGCACCATTTGGATCCGCATCGCATTGAGCGCCTGGGTGCGGAAGAAATGGCTCTGGCCACCCATCACCCTAGTGCCTTTGACAGGGTGCTGCGACTGAACCCCATGGCGATGGAGCCTCCCGCTATGGATTTCTCCCGGAGGCTGCGGGAGCTGGCCGGCAACACCTCCAGCCCGCCTTTGTCCCCAAGCCGGCCCAGCCCTATGCAAAGGTTGCTGCAGCCCTTCCAGCCTGGCAGCAAGCCCCCATTCCTAGCCACGCCTCCCCTTCCTCCTCTGCAGTCTGCTCCTCCTCCCTCCCAGCCACCCATGAAGTCCAAGTCCTGCGAGTTTTGCGGGAAGACCTTCAAGTTTCAGAGCAACCTGGTGGTCCACCGCCGGAGCCACACCGGGGAGAAGCCCTACAAGTGCAACCTCTGCGACCACGCCTGCACACAGGCCAGCAAGCTGAAGCGCCACATGAAGACCCACATGCACAAGTCCTCCCCCATGACGGTGAAGTCAGATGATGGGCTCTCCACTGCCAGTTCCCCCGAGCCGGGCACCAGCGACCTAGTGGGCAGTGCCAGCAGCGCCCTCAAGTCTGTGGTGGCCAAGTTCAAGAGTGAGAATGACCCCAACAT
>NW_009952153.1:1491282-1493651 GCF_000747805.2 Chaetura pelagica | reverse complement strand
AGCTTGGGGCTCCGTGGCAGGGTCTTCCCTCCCCAGTGTTTTGGCAGAAGAGATGAGCCAAAAGAGAGCTCTATGACCACCACCCTCCCACTCACCTCCCCACCCAAGACTCCCCCATCCCTTGGTAGGTTTTGGGGGATGGTTTGGGGTGAATTCAGCCACTGGTGCACGTGGGCACGTGAGGCAGGAGCTGATTTCCTTTTTTTTTGGCACGGGGGGAGGGTTTACATGCTGCGGCTCCAGGATCGCACTCACTGCAGCCCTAAGCAGCCCAAAGCTCCTGTGACCGCTTCTGGATGGAGGCTGGAGCTGGGAGCTCCCTCCTTTCTTCCGTGGTTTTTTGTTTGTTTGTTTTTTGGTTGGTTGGGTTTTTTTTGTTTGGTTTGGTTTGGCTTGGTTTTGGTTTGGTATTTTTTTTTTTTTTTTGTGGGAATCACAGGTTTATGGAGCATTTTATGTGCATTGTCTTTAAAATCTGGACTTCAGTTCAGGTCCCCCCTGTCCCCACCTTAGGGGTCTCTATGTGTTGTCAGTTTGACAAATACTGCATGTTACAGCATCTCTTTACTTTATTAAAGCACGTACTGCCATGATACTGTCTCTTGCTGTTTCTAGTATAATGGATTTAATACTTTTTTCCTTTTTTTTTTTTTTTTTTAATTTCTGAAAAACCTTCCAGTTGTTCTGTTGTCTTCTTGTGGTGATGGCATCATTTGTTGCCTGTATTTTGCCAAGAGCCTTCTGAAGGGGAAGTTTGGGATGTTTAAAAAATATGAAAATATGTATATACAAAGAAAAAAACTAATTCAATTTGTAAGAGAAGGAAAAAAAAAAAAAAGTGCTTCATTTTAATCTCAGGACAGAAGGAGTGAAGGTTGTGTTGAAGAGGGATGAGCTTGCAAGGGGGCTGGAAAAGCCCCCCAGCTGCAGTCTGCTTTTCCAAGCCAGTACCCCCTGGGTTTTGCCAAGGATGCTGTGCTGGAGTTGGAGCCTTATGGATGTGGGCGCTGCCGGAGGGGCCCTTAGCACAGCACAGGGGAGGCAGGGTCCATCCCTAGTGTGGTGGACTTGAGGTGAAAGGGATGGAGGTGGTGATGTCCCTGCGGGTGCTGGTGTACGCAGAGTGCTTTGCAGCTGCTGCGACAACACAACTTTTGATCCCGTGCCATGAAGTATCCATGCAGAGGCCAGTCTCTTCCCTCCCTCTCAGTGTTTCAATGGCTCGTTGTTGGCACCGTGGTCAAGGTTTTGTGTAGAGAACTGGCGTGAGCTGGTCTGCCTGGGGCAGAGTGTAGTCTTCCTGGCTGTACCCTGTGTCTATCCTACAGCAGTTGTCAGTCCTCTACCTTTTTCTATACTGTGTTTCACATGTGAAATAATAATATATACAGGCATATGTATACGTATCTATATACAGGCATATATAGGCATATATATAGTTAATATATATACAGGCATATATACAAGCAGATCTGGCTCCATACACCACTACAAGTTTAACAGGTGGACAGAGTACAATGATTTTTTAATTATTTTTTTTTAAATTGTGCAGCGACGCTTTTGGTTTACAGGTTTTGGAAAGTTCAATTTTACAGGTCACAGAGAAATAATTTTACAGTTCTTACTGAGCTGAATGAGCCCTCCAGGCACTATGTTGCCCTGTGGCTACTTACATGGAGCTGGGGAGGAAGTTTGGAGTGGCTTCAGGAGAAGCAGCTTCTACTGTAGGACAAATGTCTGAGTATGGGCTGGACAACAAGAGCGTAGCTTGTGAATGACAACATGCTATGTCCTTGATACCAGAGCAGAATTCACTAATTTGTGAGGTTTTTTCTGCCAGTGGTGATGAGTTAATGGTGTGATCAACCCTCTGAAGTTTGTCTTGTTGGGGCATTGTCTAAGGCCCAATTGTGGGCTCTTGAGCTGCTCTGGCATCCGATGCATGCATGACCCCTGACCCTAGAAACTTTATTGTTTCTCTGTGTGCAAAAAATATGTGTCTATAAGTAAGACCAATATTTGAGTGTCTCTATTGTTAATATCTTCAAACCCTTCAACTTTCAAGGAGGAACATATTTTTATGGCACAGACCCCTTTGCTGTTAGTATTTAATCTCTTCCAAATTGAATGATTAATGTAACAAAGGTGCTGAAACAGCATCCAGAATTTAGACTACAGATGTTCCATATTTATTATGTTTCCAAGGGCTGAGATAAATACAGAAATAAGTGATAGCATGTCTTTGCTTGACATTCAGGAGGCATTGGCATATCTGATGAGATACAGTTTCAGGGTTTATCTAAGTGCAGAGTTTGTACAAAAGAGAGACCAGCTGCTTTTTTAGCTTCCTCTTCCCCTCCCCCCCCCCC
>NW_009952153.1:1488351-1490604 GCF_000747805.2 Chaetura pelagica | reverse complement strand
CCCCCCCCCCTCCTATGAAGGCTGAAAACAAATTTTGGTGGATGCATGGGCAAAATGTTTTTTTGATTAGGAGAGTGACATTGCCCAGTCGGTTCTTTGCTGGAGTTGCTGCTCCTCAAACCCAAATGCTCAGCTGCTGGTTTCAGAAGAGCCACAGGGATCCAGGCATGGGGTCCCATCCTGATGAGGGGCAGGAGGTGCGGGGGACCCCCCTGTTTTGTGCCCTTCAGAAGGACATCCAGTTCACAGTGATGTGTTGCTGGTTCATCCCATGGCTGCGATGGCTGTTGGCTCCCTTGAGAGTCTCAGCCTGAAGTGTGTTGGGCTCAGACATGAGCAGTGACAAGACCTCCCTGGGGGTGGAACCAGACATGTGCTCTTGACTTTGGAAGAGCCACTCCAGGTTACACCTGGTGAATATCTGGCCTAGGAGCTGCTTATTTAGTCTTGATGCTGGCTTACAAGCCCTTTTAAGTATTAATGAAGCAATTTCCTTACAAACTGGCTCCTGGTCAGGATGTGGGGTTGGATTTTGAGGATGTGCTGATGATGCGCCGGCCTTGCCATCGCCACTACCAGTGGTGTAGCCCTTAGCCTGCTGTGGTGCTTGGTGATGGGCCTCTGTCTCCCTGTGAGCAGAGATGGGGATGTTTGCTGTCCTGGTGCCTTGTCCCGAGCCTCTGGAGTGTGGATATTGTTGTGCAATATCCAAGATGTGAGGAGGTGGGGAAAGTCGCCCATGAACCACCTGTCACGCTGCGTGTTAACAGTGCCGGTGGCTTTAAGAGAGGGTCTTCTGCACCCAGACTCACTGTGGGTGCTGGAGGAAGCCCCTCCAGGTTTTTGGAAAGAATAGGGGAACTTTTCAGACAGGCTGACTGGGTCCTTGACCAAACGGAACTGCTGGCACAATGTGGGTTTCTCAGGAAAGCCCAGAGGTTTTTCATCCTCAGTGATCCCCGTGGTTCCTTTGTGGTGCTGAGCGACGTGAGAGTGTGGCCTGAGAGGAGGAAGTATCCTGCAGTATCCCTTTACAACAGTTGGTTGTCCTAGTTGTTAAAGACACACACACACCAAAAAAAAAGAAAAAAAAAAAAAAAAGAGAAAGAAAGAAAGAAAAAAGACAAACTTGCACTGTGGGCCATGTCACACCTGTTCTCTCCTCTGTCCCCATGCTTTCTGTAGGTTCGGCGTACCCACCCAGCTGGCGCAGCGCCCAGGGAGCCCCGGACATCTGGCAGTTTTCGGATGGAAGTTCAAGAGCACTTAAATTCTGAAAGGAGGTGAAACTGGGGCAAGCGGCCGGCGGCGTCTTGGCGTCCAGAGGTGGCCTCTGTCCTGCTGCCTCGCCACATCCCCGGGAGAGCCTGAGAAGTCATCCGCTGAAGGCAGCACTCCCCGGGCTCCTCCTGCAAGACTATCGTATTTATATTTTGTAATAGAGTACGACACTTCTTTGGGGTTGTTTTTTGTTTGTTTGTTTCTTTGTTTCTTTTTTTTATTTTCTAAACAAAACACAAAAAGCAAACCCGCCCACCATGGTCAAAGGGCTTATCAGTGGCTTCGACTGGCTCCTTTCCCTGTGAAAAAGACTCTCTTGTGGATAACCTGGGCTGTTGGGTACCTCCATGCTGTGCCATTTCTCAGAGGGTGCATCTGATATGATGAATGAAAAATAAAACAAAATGCAGTGTAGGTCTGTGGGTGGGTGGGAAATTGCCATAATAAATGTTGGAGCTTTAGGTTTTGTTTGCTCTGTCTTTAATTTTTAATGCTAACAAGGGCCAGACGGCTGGTATGACTTTGTATTATTACCCTATGGGCTGCAGGAAACCCAAGTGCTGAGTTTACAAGGAGAAAGCTGGGGCTGGTGTCGGCGCAAAGGGCTGCACGATCCCAGCAGGCAGACATTTCCCGACCAGGTGTTGGGCTTATGGCCACAGCACCTCAAGGCGGGGTGAACCCCTGTTGCTGTTGGGTGATGCTGAACTAAGGGGGTGTCTCCCAGCTCTCCTCCATTGCCCACCTCCTCTTGATGAATGCCAGCTGTCATATTACATTTCTGCTGTTAAACTACATACTTTGGGAGCTGGTGGGATCTGTAACATTCCCTGGTGACCATCCAAGGGGAGGCAAGGCCAGCTGGCAGGTTTCAGGAGCTGTAGCTGTGCTGTGGAGATACTGGCAGTACCAGGGGATGCTGAGCCCTGCCCCAAGCTGGGATACCAGAAGGCACCGCTCTCAGATTGACAT
>NW_009952153.1:1474742-1488333 GCF_000747805.2 Chaetura pelagica | reverse complement strand
AGTAACCGCTCTCAGATTGACATCCTGGTGTCTCCCACCAAGCTCTCCAGCTCCTCCACAGGTTTCTCCCTTGCCAGTGACACTCATCCCTTGCTCAGAGCTGAGCATCTGCCAAAGGAGTTTGCTGGTTCGGGGCCTGAAGTGCTTTGCAGAACAGAGTATGGGTCAAGTGCATGCTTGTGTGCTGACTTCGATGGGATTTATAGGGTGTAGCTACTTGTACCTGCGCTGGCGAGTGGGAATGGACCTTATTTGGTGAAAGAAAACAGCTGGCTAGGGAGCGGAGTTGTTGGGCAGTCCTGCTAGGCTGCCAGGACACCCACTGCTGGTCATGGTGGAACAGAGCCATGTCACAGGCAGGGACCAGCTGATAGATTTGCTTTGTGTATCAGCTTCGAGCTCACTTCTGGTTTTACTCTTCTCCTTTCTTCAAATCTGAGCCAGAAACCTGGCCAGGGTGACTCGCTCCTGGTGGAACAGCCATAGGGAAAGTGATGTTGCCTTTTCAATGGGTGCTGTTTGCTCTTTTGGTTTTTAAGAAACCAGGCTGTTGGTCACAACATGAGCACAGACACTTTAGTACCTTAATGCTCAGCAAGGGGCTGGAGTGGACAGAACTGCCACAGCTGTAGGCTTAAGCTGGGAGCCCGGGAGAACCCTGTGCATAAACATGGGTTGAACTGAAGGGACCTACTGCTGCTTCTTTTAGGGTGATTTGGTCTTTGAGGTCTGATTACCCAAAAGTTTGCACACATTTTTTATTATTAGATGTTCTTAAAGGTTCTTGCTGTCCCAGCCCTTGCTACCACCTCTATGTCTGCTTACAAGAGGTTTTTTGAGCCTTGGAAGGGTGAATTCTGTTGCATCTTACTGATTACAAACACACGATGGGTAAGGAGTTAGCAGCTCTCATGGGCTGCTGTCACCCCTGCCTAGGGGTGTCTGCACCAGGCAGCTGCAGCAGATCAGGGAGTTGCTCTGCTCTCTCCGGCAAACTGGGGATCACCTGGTATAGATCTGCAGCAGGCCTGTAATGCTTTTCATAAGGGGCAGCTGGGAAGCTGCTTTATAAGGGTTTTTCTGGGTACTGGGTAGCCGTTAGGGTGTATTTGCCCTGACTTCATCTGAGCATAGGCAAAACTCAGTTTGTGGATGGCTTTTGGGGTGGCTGGTCTCACTTTTGATGCTCTGCGTGGTGGAATTAAGCGTGATGTGCTCTGCTTCCTCTGGGCTGTAGCCCACCTCTCCTCCAACAGTTGGTGAGAGGTGGGTGTTTCTCCCAGAAAACAGTGACAGCTAAAGGGGGAGTTTGGAGGAAGTTATCTGTTCTTTCATAAAGTGTTGAGGGTAAAATGAAATAGTCCTTACAATGTATATATTTTAATAGAGGTGTTAAACACCCCCCTAACTCCTAGGGCTTTAAAACATCTGCAGAATTTATGTTTTGCCTTAAAGTTGCCAAAACGTGTAGTGACCTTGTTCAGAGCCTTGTTTGGGCTGATCCTGCTCACAGGCTCCATGTGGCTCCTGCAGAGCAACAGGGCAGCCCCAGCACAACTTTTTGGTGGAGCTACAAGGGCTTCTATTGGCTTCTGTGACCTGGGCTGCTTTAATTATAATGTGGGGATTTTTTTTGGCTGGTCAGGTTTTGGCTGCTACAAGACCCTTTGCTGTGTCTGGGTACACAGAGGATCACCAGTGATTATGTTACAAAGACTTAATGAGTTTTAACGAGTTTCTGTCAACTAATGGGAGCTGAGGGTTTTCTGTGAGGTGAGAGCTGAAAACCTGTCAGTCACAAAGCTTGAGGTTGCTGTTTTTGTTGCAAGAGAGGCAATATTCTTGGGGGTTTTGTGTTTAAGCACATTCCCAATGTGTGTCCCTGCACATCAGAGTTAAAAAACTAAGTATGTGTGATCTTTATAAAAAAAAACCCACAAAGTTTAAATGTTTTTGGGTTTTTAATAAGCAAAAGAAGAGCTGTTGTTTTTTTTTTTTGCCAGTCCACAGGTCTGAGATGAGCACAATACCTGGAAATGAAGTAGATTGGCTTTGATTTTTGGGGGTTTAAAAGGCTGTTTTCAGACTCAAAAATAATTTGATGGTGCTGTATTTTATTTCTAAACACACTTTCATGACACTAAAATGCAGCAAAGTTCAAGTGTTTTGTGGAGTCTTAACTTGAATTTTGCTTTCAAAATAATATATATTTTAGTTTCACAATGCATGCAGACCATGGGCTTTTACCAGATGAGAAATCACTGTTTCTCTAGATAGAATCTGAAAACAGATCTAAAACCCTATGAATGAGGTTTCGACCAACATTCCCAAACTCCCTGGGTTTTATTTCAGCCCCAGCTTTGTGCCAGGTCCCACTAAGTGACCCATGGAACCAGCTTTAGGCTCAGGAGCATCGTGGTGTTGGTGGGTTGCAAGGTGGCTGCAAAGCCTAGAAGAAGGTGTAGGAAGCACCATCCTTCTGAGACTGCTGGAGGTTATTTTACCAACTGTCATTTGTTTTGCATCTCACATCTGTCAGTGTGTACGTTTGAGCTGTCTGGGTGCCAGCAGGTGAGTCTGTACCGGCAGATTTGTGGTGGTAAGATGGAGGACCTGCTGGATGTAGATGCCTTTCCAGGGGTCCCTGCACTGGTGTGACATTTCATGTGATCCCACAAATTATTATTGAGTCGAACAACCCCCTGATTAAGAGTGGTGCCTCTTTTTTTTTTTTTTTTTTTTTTAATTCTCTGCTTTGTTCCTCCAGTATTTCCCATTACAGGCATAATTAAGCATCATCATCTAGTTGTATTTCGTATCTGCCTCAAGTCAATAAAACCTTGTTGCCCCTCCATCCCAAAACCCCCTGAATCTCTTTTTACCCCAGAAGTCTTTCCCTCATGATTCATCTTCTACAGGGGTCCAAATAATTGATTATTCCCAAGGAAAGATGGAGTTGGGAGTGGGGGAAACACTCCCCCCCTCAGATACAGCCTTATATTCCTTAATCTCAGTGGCTAGAGTTACACATCTGGTAGAGGCTTGTTCGTTGTTGCTATTACTTTTATTGCGTCTTCAGCAGTGATGAAGTTCAGATGGCAGAACCAGTGGGCCCCAATTTAATTTTGTCTGGCCTCCAGTAATGAGCAGGATGTGATCCCCAGCCTTGGCCCCAGCAGGCAGGCATGTGGGAGCCATAGGGATGGGCAGAGAAGGTGCAGCTGGACAGGCAATACCCCATGGCAAGGTGGGGGAAAACAAGGACAAATCTGGAAATAGGGATAAGAATGGGTGGGGGGAGGTGGCTGTGCAAGCAGCAAATATTGCAGTGAGATGGATGAATGGGCAGAAGCAAGATCATGAGGTGGATCTTCACATTTTTGGTGGCTGGCGCATGTGCACCATGGTGCTTTCTGAGATTGCTCTAGCCCTGATGGCTCTTCCCTGGCAATTTCTATGACCCCCTCTGGGTTTCCAGTGGTGATGTACAGAATTTCCCACCTCTCCCCCCGTGTCTGCAAATGCATGTGTCTAAGGGCTATACAGGATTCTTTTACGGGCCTCCCTTTGGTGGGCTATGTGCATGCAAAATGAAGGTTGTATTTGGCTTCTAATATTCAGATCTATATTCCATATTGTGTTGACCAAGAAAACTCAGCCCCTGTGCTGAAGAATGTGATGGACTTTCAGAAACATACTGTAAATCAAGGAGGCTAATAAATACTTGCTATTAATAAAACAGGGCTACTGCATTTCAAGTTATTTTAATGTTTTACAACATCTTAAAATCTTAAGTGGAACAAAGAAGGCAATACTTCTGAACCTTCCATCTTCTCCCAGTATGACTGTTGCTAAGCTTAACCTCCTTAAATGCCCAAGAAAGATGAACTTTTCCTCAAGAAGAAGGTCTAGATGGAGCAGTAAGACCCCTGCCCAGCCCCCTGGAGCTGATGAGGGGCTAGCCCTGGAGATGGGGTCCCCTTGGCAAGTAGTGCCAAGTAGTAGGTCTCTTGCTGGGTTGTCCTTGTAGCCTGTTAGAACATCCCTAGAGCTTGTCCAGACCAATGCATCAAAGAGCCTGCAGCTACAAGCATGCACCAGTTCATGCTAAACCTTTAATGCTTCCCAGTTGTGAGCCAGAAGATGCTCCAGGTGGGAAGTGCATGGGAAGAACATCCACAGGCTGCTTAACCCTTTCTTTCAAGTTCCTTTGGGTCTGCATCCATGGCAAGAGGTTCAGTGAAGGTGTTGGTGGCCAAGGGCCTCTGGTCAAGCGTACCTGTGGGTGGCAGAAAATGGGGCTGTGAACTTGCTTCTTGAGTGCCCATAGCAGAGCCAGCAGTGCCTACAGGGATGCCAGATCAGGCTCTTTAAATAGCTGTGCCCTTGAAAACCTGGGATGCTTTGGGCAGGAAGGGGGTAGAGGATGAAGCTCTAAATAAACTTGGATTTATGTGTTGTGTTTTGTTTTTTTTTTTCCTTTATGTGAATGTCCTTCCCTGACCTCCTCCTGCAGCCCAGCGTTGGTGAGCAGAGCTTGGTGGTTGTGACACTTTGGTCCCCCTTCCCTGTGGGCTGAGGTTGTCCTCTGGCAGCCCTTGTCCCATGGCTCATCTCCAGTGAAGTCCCCATCAGTGGGGGAGCATGGGCTCTGCCTGCCACTCTCTCTCCAAAGCCCTCTGCACTCCCAATTCCAGTATGGAGAAAACATTTTCATTTTTATATTCTCCTTCCAACTTGACCTCTTTCCTTGCTACCTCCCAGGGGGTCTGGCTTTTCCATTAGGATACTTCAGGGACAAACATCCCTTTGGGAGCTGCTTTGCACCTGGCTGCTCCTGTTGGCTTTTTGCTGCCTAAAATTCCCTTTTTGTCTTTGCCCCCCGCCCCTCTTTTTAATTTTTTTTTTTTTTTTTTTTCCCCCTTTCCCTCTCTCCCTTGCTGAAGAGATAGCACCTTCTGCAGCTGTAGTGATTAAAGGGGAGGGGGGGAAAAAAAAAAAAAAGCTTATTTAAAGTAGACCTGGCAACATAAAATAAGGTGTGGAGGTGATGAATGATCCCAGGGTATATTAAAGCAGGGGCTGGTGTTTTTGACATCTCTCCTCCCTACAGCGTGTTTGAGCACCTCTGGGACTGGCTGTTTTGAAATGCTGAGCATCCCCCCCTGGGCCCTTAATTTGGGCAAGTTTAAAAACGTCTTCTGGGATTTATTTGAGTTGTTGTTCTTTTTCCCCTCTCCTGGAGACCCTGGTGCTGCTGTACGGATGTTGGGCTGGAAGGGGATGGGAGTGTGAGTACTACCCCAGCCCCGCTCTGCTTCCTGAGGACAAGGGGATCAGAGGATGGGCTCTCATGAAAAGGGCAGAAATGGGAAAAGCCTCTCTGGCTTTCAAATGCTTTTTAAAGGCTCTTGGAAGAGTGTTCCCAGTGTTGCTGTAAGAGGCAGTCTTACAGCAGAAAGGGGGGAAAAGAAAAGCTCATTCCATGTGACTGGCAGGGCAGGCATGGGGAAATTATGCATTTTTCCAGCCTAGCTTATTCCCTTCTGTGTATTAAACATTATTTTACTATTCGAGTGACAATGTTTTATAATTAAGCTAAATGTAAGAGACAGAGTATGCTGGGTGTGAGGAGGTGAGGAAGGTTTCCAGCTGCTGCCCAGGATTAACCCCAGGTTGGAGCATCCTCTACAACCGCGCTGGCAAGTGCGGTGCCTGGCTCGCGGGTGCCAACACACCCTGTGCTTCAGCAAGCAAAACCTTCAACTCATAAAGGTTGGAATGTTAATATGGAAGAAAAGCATTTTAAAAAATTACATTAGTTCACAGACATCTATTGAACTCATGAGGGGAAATCTAGCCCCTGAGAGATAGAAACTAAAGAGCTGAGCCATAAACCAGTACGATAACATCCTTATTATAAGATGCAAATTAAGGGGCCCAATTCACTTTAAAAAAGCATTATGAGTATTTAATTTTTCTAGTGGGAATATCTCTGAAGTTGGCCTGTGTGTGGTTTTTCTTGCTGTGTACTTAAAAAAAAAAAGAAGAAGAAAGAAAGTCGGGTTGCTAAGACGCTGCTGAAGGCAGAATTGAGGATGCTGAGCTGTGGTTTGGATGTCAGAAGAAGAGGAAATGGACAAGAGGAAAGGGCCTCACATTGTGCCAGAGGAGGTTTAGATTGGGTATTGAAAGATACTTCTTCCCTGAAAGGGTTATTAAACACTGGAACAGGCTGCCCAGGGAGGTGGTTGAATCACCATTCCTGAAAGTGTTCAAGAGATGTGTAGATGTGGTGCTCAGGGACATGGTTTAAGAACTGGACTTGGTAGAGTCATGGTTGGGTTTGGTGATCTTAAAGGTCTTTCCCAACCAGAACAATTCTGTAAACTAGCTGGAGCTTATCGTGGGCAGGAGAGCAAATGCTCACACTGGATTCTGATGGAGAGATTGCAGCTAAAGACGGCAGCATCACATCAGGTTTCTGAGGGTGTAAAACAGGGTCCAAACCTGCCCTGAGGTTTATTTTATGTTTCATCTCCAGAGTGGCTGGTTGGGCTCCTGTGCAACTCCCACTGGTGGCTCAGTGCTGATACTGGAGCTAAGCAGATCCAGAAGTGTTCAGTTGAGACTCTATTTGAGTTTTGGAGATTTTTTTTGGCAAGCTGCTGGCTGTGCTTGGTGTGGCATCCCATTCTGGGAGGCAGCTGGGCTGCCAGGATGCTGCAGACAGCATTAGTTCTCATGGGTTACAGGAAATGTCCTGTAGACTATAATGGAATGGTTTGGGTTGGAAAGGACTTTAATGCTCATCTAGTTTCAACTTCCTTGCATGGGCAGGGACACCTCCCACTAGATCAGGTTGCTCCAAGCTCCATCCAACCTGGCCTTGAACACTTCCAGGGATGGAACATCCACAGCTTCTCAGGTTTGAGGCACTTATTAATGCTGGGAGCAATTAGAGGCTTCACTGTATGTGCCAGGTTTGGTTTTTTGGCTGTTCCTTGTTTCCTGAAGCCTCTAAGCTGTTTTTTTTTTTTTTAATTCTCCCCACTGAAGTTCAAAGGTGGCATAATCTCTGCCCTTGCCTTTGCCCTGGCTGTTTGTCAGACAGTGGAATTTAAAGTTTTGAGCCAGGAGAAGAACTTGGCACGCAAGGTGGGGACAGCTGGGATAAAAAAGAAAGAGCCTCTGACTGCTTTTTCTGCTCTCCAGCCAGTTTTAGGGTTGAAAGGTCAAGCTCAAATGAAAATGGCACTTCTGTGAAATTACAATGAAATTCCAGTTAAAGCATAGAAGACAGGAACATCTAATTAACTTATTTTGATGAATGTTATTACAATAACAATCTGCTGTGTTAATAATGAAAGGACAACTAAAATAAAGAATCACTAGCTGTGATAACCAGCTAAACAGCTGAAAGTTTTTCCCCTTGTGCCCTAAAATAAATTTTGTAAAAAGAAGGATGAATATTGAAAGATAGAAATTTACGTTCTTTTGTACTTTACGTGTTTTGTTTTTTGGCTGTTCCTTGTTTCCTGAAGCCTCTAAGCTGTTTTTTTTTTTTTTAATTCTCCCCACTGAAGTTCAAAGGTGGCATAATCTCTGCCCTTGCCTTTGCCCTGGCTGTTTGTCAGACAGTGGAATTTAAAGTTTTGAGCCAGGAGAAGAACTTGGCACGCAAGGTGGGGACAGCTGGGATAAAAAAGAAAGAGCCTCTGACTGCTTTTTCTGCTCTCCAGCCAGTTTTAGGGTTGAAAGGTCAAGAACTTGCTCAAAAAAGCAAAGAAAATGCAGCACCCTTGATTATCATCCTTAAAGACAAAGGGCCTGGTTCAGCTGCCTGCATGCTGGAGCCCTTGGGAAGCTGGCATTGTCTTTCCAAAGGTAGAAAATAAAACAAAATTCCTACCCTGGAAGCTTGCCTTTCAGGTGGGCATCATACAGCTCTCCCATTTAATGTGCAGAGGTTGAGGAAAATAGGTAGAGCAGGTAAATACATTAATTTGAAAACCAGTGATTAGATGATTTGATTAGAGCATCTCTCAATTATAGAGATGAAAACTGCCCTCAACTTTGGGCTTAGGTCCTGCTCCCATGCCACAGCCATTTCAAGTGTTTGGAGCATGGAATAAGAGGGTTTTCCCAAGGTCGAGTTAATTTGTTGAGGGAAAACCGTGGTCTTCAGCTGGACCCCAAGAGCTGAGCTTGAACCAGATCTGAGCCATGCACTGAAACCTACTTCTCACCTCAAGGCTGGCTCCCTGTCCCCTTTCTGGCAATTGAATACTTACTTGTTCCCAAACCACTGTTTACAAGGAAAATTCCTTCTTTTTAAACTGCACAGATGCACACAGACAGCAAAGGCCTTAAAATAGTGGCAGGTGATGCCTGCTGTTAGGTGCTGGGCTGGCCCACCCTTTCAAAATATAGATTCCTTCCTTTGAGATTTGGGTGTTTGGTGGTGGGTTTTTTTGTGGTTTTTTTTTGTTTTTTTTTTTTGTTTTAATATTTATTTAAGAGAAGGTACATTCAGTATTTCCTTCTTTTATCCTGCTTAGGAATGATAAAATCAGCAGGTTATGGGGTTGGTGGACTGGCTGGGCAGGGGTGTGAGGCCATGGGTGGTGATGCTGAAAGTATTTATGAGGCTCTGGGTCAGGGGATCCCTGTGCCAGCCCAGCATTGCTGAGGGGGGCTCAGGACTTGTTGCACATAGTATTAAGCACCTTTCAAAAAGCCCAAACCAGCAAACAAACTCTCTTCCAACAGAGCAGGCCATGCCATGGTAAGGTTCCTCCAGGCATCTATAAAAAGGAGCATTTTGTGAATGTTTTTCCTCTACCTCCTCCTGAATCCATGTAGGAGCATCCTGAGCACTGTGTGTACAAATGTGGACAAAAATCACACAGATGGGGATTTTCACCCATCATTTACAAAGTGAACTTTGCTGGAAGGTGGAGGGCACGTGCCAGAACAATGTAAAGCTCATGGCTGTACCCTGGGTGATAATCTCTTGGCCAGGCACGCTAGCATTTTCCAACCTATTTCCCAGTTCACTCTACACCCCCAAAGCCTCCCCCTCCCCTCAGTTTTAGGAATAAGAGCCTCATAAATCCTTCTGACCTGGATGCTTTATCGGGTCCCCCCAGCTTCTGTCTGTGAAACCACGGCATGGGTGGCAGGAGCCAACATCTGGGCAGGGGATATCCTCTGGCTCCTGCTCCTCCAGGAAGGCGGTTGTGGTTTCATAGTATTTTCACTACGAAATGAGGAAGGATGTTCTTCCTTGTGGTTTGCAATTACGGCCTAGAAAAGTAACAAACGTCTCTCTTCCCTCTCCCTCCAGATTTTCTCGCTGGCAGCCAGGCTGAGATAAGGGGTGATGGGTTGGAAAGTAAAACCCTGATGGTGAGCGAGTTGGGAAAGGGATTGTGAAAGGTGCTTGGGAGATGAAATGTGGGTCTGTGCCTGTGTTTGGCTCCAGCAGCATTTGGAAATAGTATTTAATGTCACTTAGCACCTTGCTTTCAAAAAAAGCCAATAAAACCAGCTTCCCTTCATGCTGGAGTTGCAGCAGTTGGGATCTTAAGGCCAAAATACAGCTTCCATCTTTAACCTTGGAAAGTTCTCAGGTTTTGGGAGCAGGTGACATATTCATCTCTTGCACACACCCCTTGCATGCTGATGTTTGCCCCACCAAAGCCTAGAAAGGCCATGGGATTAGTACTAGAGAAGGGCTGGGATCTCCCAGGAGCTGGGCTGCTCCATCACTGGGATACTCTAAGAGGGCTATGGGGAGAGTTTGGTTCCAGAATGGAGTGATGTCCAATTTGGGATTGGCATCACTCCAAAGATTGGTCCTGGTCTGGCTTTACGTAGTTGCTGTTGGGATGGATGACGCTGGAGTGTACTTGCTATACATGCTTGAAGTAGTTGGGGCTACGAAGTTGAGAAATCAGGAATTGTTGATTTTTCAAGCAGCTGGCTTGATGGGTGCTCCCTCCACAGCGTGTTGGGTAGGCGAGGGCTCCAGGGCGCATCCAGTCACAGTGAGGACACTTCTGAGCACACGTATTTTTGGAAGAGCATGGCAGGGGTCCTGCTCAGGGCCAGATGTCCTTCCAGAGGTGCTTCTCCTCGCATCTCCCTTACATCTTATTGTGAGGATGATGCAAGGTCAGGTTTTTCACCTGCTTTGACCCTCCTGGTCCCAGGGCTGTAGCAGCAGAGCTGTTTACAGACCAAGGCCATCTCACTTTTACTTTCATACCTGTATTTCTCTTTAAAGGAAGAGACTGAACCCCTCCTTGAGTTGCACTAGGGTGTATTTAAAGGAAGAGAAAGACCAGTGAGCAGCCTCAAAAGTCAGTGGGAATCCTGGATTATTTTAAAAAAATTTATTTTTAAATATAATGTTTTTTGCACTGGTGTGAAAAGGTAGAGGTGAATCCTCCCCAGACAGGGAGGTGTAGCCAGGAATAGGACAATCTTTGCCATGGCCCAAGCCAGGACGTGCTGCTCCCCCCCCTGGGAGCCCCTGCATCTGGGGCCCTTCTCCCTGCTTTGCTCGGCAGGTTTCTGCATGACTCACCAGAGCCTGGGACAAGGTGGGGTGTTTTCTTCCAGGTCAGGATTTAGGTGGATTGGCAAAGGGCTGTGGGAATGCTTTTAAGGTGTCATCTTGCTTGTTGTTTTTTTTTCCTTCTCTCTTTTTTTTTTTTTTTTTTTTGTTTTTTTTTTTTTGTTTTCCTGCAAGCAGTGTCAGGCTCTCCTGCTCTGCCTTCACCCAGCAGATGAAGCAGAAAGGGTTTGGGCTACTGGAGATGCCCATTTAGTAGTTGTCTGCATTCCACCCTGTACCTTTGCTCAGCATCTTTCCTGCCTTCTCCCCATCCCCCCCCAAAAAAAAACCCAAACCCTGCTCCCCATCTCTGGAGAGGTCAATGCCTCTGCTCCCAGATGGGGGCCACCAAGGCACCCCCCATTTCCCCCCATCAGTGATGGGATTCGAGTCACATACATTGGTTTTGCCATGATTGGAATAATAAAAAGAACAGATTAAGAATGATGAGGCTGCCAGGTCTAAGTCTTTCAAGACTTGGAGTGCCAAGGCTCACGGAGAGATAAATAATAAGCAGTAATTAAAGATGCATGCACTGTACTGCTCTGGATCACAAGAAGTTTCTGCAATGGATGGACACTCTGTTGGGCTGGTTGAGGTCCTTGCTGTGGGAGTTTGGGGTGACCGTGGTGGGCTGCAGCTCAGCAGCTGCTTGTGTATGAGAGATACTTCACTTTACTATTTTTATTTATTGTGCAGTAATGGCTGCAGTTCCAGCCCCACCAATGCAGACTGAGCAGGCTGCCTGTGCCTCCCGGTACCTGATTGGCTGCAGATTAAAGATCTTGTACCACCGAGCTGGGCTACACAGGAGGTTTTGTGCCACAGGTTCCCATCATAATTCTGTACCTGCATGGGATAGACCCGAGGGCAAACCGTCCTGGCACTCCATCAGCGCTTTCCTACGTGTGCTTCTGGGAAGCAGGGGGATGGCCACATGCATGACCTGTTCTTCTGGCCTCTCCTCAATCACGTTGCAGCCTTGGGTGCATTTTTAGCTCCTCTGAAATATTGTTGGGGGTGTTTCTTTCATGTTAGTGCCTCAACAAATATATTTTTTTTTTCCTTTTCCCCTCCTTTGACATGTCCGAACCATTTTGTCCCGTTCTTACTATTGACATAAAAATGCAGCTGAGAAAACACTGAAGCTCTTTCAACAACTGCTGTGCTAAGAAGTAAACCAGAAAGTAGTTATTACACAGAGAGCTTCCTTTTTAAATAAGCTGAGGGGGTGTGTGTGTGTGTAAAAGTGAGAGTACTCAGTAATTAGATTCTCTCCCTTGTCCTAATTGCCTTACCAATAAATCAGCTCTGAAGATCTGTTTCTTTTTAAGTTTTCTTGAATTTAGCCTTTGTCTGAGAATCTTGGAACAACAGAGCTGCAGTAAATCTGGTTAACCTAGAGTTAATTATGGGGGTATTTGGGCTCTGCCCTGTGGATGCTCAACTCACCACAGTGAGCCATCAGCCCCTCAGAAACCATCTCCTGCCAGACCTGGGGAGCTGGGCCCTCATTACCACATTCGTTTAAGTAAAAGTGCAGGAGGCTTTACATTAAGGGATAATTTGGCACACACAAGAGTCTGATGGAAAAACTTTACTTTTCCTCAGCATGCCTTTTTGTTCTGCCCTTTTTCCCCCCTCTCTTTCCAAGGTTGCTAAAAGGCCAGGGAGTTTTACTTTAGCAAACACCTCCTATAAATTCCTTTCTCCAAACACTGGAGATGAATAATTTTAGAGTCCCAGACCCCAAATCTCTTTAAGCTCTGACTAAACCATATGTACATTGTATATTTTCTTTTTTTTAGAAGAAGAGAGGATGTTAGTATATAATGATGTGCCAGGGCTGTGGGCTGTGGATGGGCATGGGGAGAAATCTGCCAGCAGAGAGAGGGGAGGAGGCAGAAAAATGCTCCTGGGACCCTGGAGAGGTGTCCCTGTTCATTAACTAAAGGTAAGGCAGATCTATCTCAATAAGAGGGGGGGAATGAGGGCTCATTGGTGACGTTCCACCAGAATCACAGAATCTTAGGGATTGGAAGGGACCTCAAAAGATCTTCTAGTCCAACCCTCCTGCCAGAGCAGGATCACCTAGAGCACATCACACAGGAACGTGTCCAGGCGGGTTTTGAATGTCTTCAGAAAGGAGACTGCACAACCTCTCTGGGCAGCCTGTTCCAGTGCTCTGTCACTCTCACAGTAAAGAAGCTTTTTCTGATGTTTATGTGGAACATCCTATGTTCCAGTTTGTACCCATTGTCCCTTGTGCTATCACTGGACATCACTGAAAAAAGCCTGGCTCTGTCCTCCTGACACTCGCCCTTATCGTATTTGTAAACATTGATGAGGTCACCCCTCAGTATCCTGTTCTCCAAGCTGAAGAGACCCAGCTCCCTCAGCCTTTCCTCATAAGGGAGATGTTCCACTCCCTTCATCATCTTTGTGGCTCTGCACTGGACCCTTTCAAGCAGTTCCCTGTCCTTCTGGAACTGAGGGGCCCAGAACTGGACACAATATTCCAGATGTGGCCTCACCAAGGCAGAATAGAGGGGGAGGAGAACCTCCCTGTTCAATAGCACAGCACCCTGTGCTATTGAAACCTGCGGATGACATGCAGCACAGGTGCAGTGATGGTGGTACCATTGCATGGGGTACCACACCATGGGGTTCTTGGTGAAGTTTGTAACAGATCACAGCTCCATATTCACCAGTGATTCATGCATATCCTTTGCTCTGATGCACCGGTTCACATGCACCGAGTTACGTCCCTACAACACACAGCCAGAAAATTCATCAGAAAAATCGATACTGGTGGTTTAGAAAAGTGAATAATTGGTAAGTGTAATGTAAATTCTGGATTGAAGGATCTCACCCTTCCCACCACTTGACTCAAGTCTGTGCTTTTATTGATGTCACGCATGACTTTCTTCTGGGTAGGACAAGGACCATTGTGTTGACAATGCAATC
>NW_009952153.1:1450251-1474519 GCF_000747805.2 Chaetura pelagica | reverse complement strand
AGTGAGCTGTGCCACCAAAACACAATAGCCCTGGGGCGATTTTAATTGGGAAACTTGGGTAGGAGGGACATTGGAGCATGCTACCTCTATTAGGAGAGCATCAGTAAGACTGGAGCTGTTCCACGGAGGGGAAAAGCCAAGGGTGATGACAGCATTTGATGCGTCACTGTCATAGTGGGTCTAATCTAGGTGGACAGAGCCACATGCAGGTCACAGGTTCCATTGGCAGCCCCAGGCATTGCCAGGAGATGGACCAGGGTCAGGAGCCATACAGGGAACCCAAGTAGGAGCAGCAAGGGATAGGGACAGAGATGGAGAAGATGGAGGACACAAAGCTACATCTTTTAGGATTCAGAAACCTGGCCCACTAACCTTCCTGTGCTGTCCAGAGAGCATTCAAGACTTGGCCAGGGATGGGAATGGGCTTCAGCTGTGGCCATGCTTCCCCCTTCACTGACCACCCACAGGTGGGGACAGTCCAGCCCACTTTTCCTCCAGCTGCTCCTGGTTACAGACATCTATGAGGTAGCTGATAAAGGCAGGGGCTGACAGTGAGTTGAGGAGCAAAAGACTGGAGCTGAGCTTGGAAGGAGAAGTGGCAGGTTGTGCTCCTGTGGTGAAAGACTTTTATGTTTTTGGGTTTGTCTTGATACTCTCTATATGTGCCCAGGCATTCACTGTGCTGAGCGAGCTGTAGTCCTAGAGATGGCTGGCAGTGCTGTAGTACCAGCCTTCACTTGAGGTCTGCTTTGGCCATTGCAGCCTACTGGTGGCACCTGAGCTGGCCTTGTTTCTTTGGCTGGACCTTGGGGCAAAGCCTGTGGTCTTCATTTGTGTTTGTCTGGCTCAGAAAAATGTCTTTGGGCTCAAAAAACCCCTTGGGCTATTTGTGGCCTGAGTTCAGAAGTGTCACCTTATTGTGGGTACCCAGCATGTTGCTTTGGGAGAGAAGAAAGGACCTCTTTGCAAGTTTACAGCAGATGGAGGCCTTTACAAAGTGCTTCCTATTGAACTTCACCCCCCATGCTATGTTGAGCCTCAGGTGGCACCTCATCTCTGCAACGTGATCATGTTGGGTTGTTCCTGATGAGGGGGGGCTCGATGTCTGCCAGAGAGCTGCTGTCTGTGGAGCAGGTGAGTGGTGCACCTATACTGTTCAGTGTAATCTCATCTTTAAGGTTGTGGCTCTTTGCAAATATGTGTTATCTCTCAAGGGTCATCCTGTGCCTATGGTGTGGCACCTGCAATGGCTGTTATGTCACACTTGCTTGCCCATGTTTGCCAGAGGGGGAAGCTTAGTGTGGACTATATTAGGTTTTTGGAAAGCCTCTCTGCTGTCTGCTGCCTGGCACCCAGGTTCAGCTCAGCCCTTCATCTGTGCAAGAGCAAATGACTGGGTATTATGAATGTGCAGAATTGTGTAGTGGTTTTTTTCTTTTTGAAGATCTACTAAGCTGGAGGCATGGTCTATGCTGGTGTGTTAATTGCAAGAAGATGCACTGCTTCTTTATCCTGGTAGAAATATGTTTTTCTTCCCCATACCTGGCAGTTCATGTTTTTGGGAAGGGTGTTTTAGTGCTGCAGTGGGCAGATAACTTTAGGTTTCTGGCAGATTTATCTCTGAGGTTTGAAGTTCATTAATAAAAATCACCAAACTATATCGCTTGAGGACATTGCTGTCTCTTATATGTGCTGAAAGGGAGGAATATTCAGCCTCTCCAATGAGCAGCTTTGTACCGTGACTAGTGCTTCCCTCTCTGGTGAGTCAGGGATGAAACCATGGTGTGCTAATTCCTCTTTACCTTGGGGAAGTAGTAGGAGACATTGCAGAAGTCTGGTGACTGGAGACCGGATTACATATAATTGCTGGATTTTGCCATTGAAATGGCCTCCCTCTGCACTTTTGCAAGTGATGGGCTGGGGCTGGAGGGAGGTTGGCAGAAGGATTTGGAGCTGGGGGATCTCCACAGCTGGTCCTGCTTGTAAGTGGGGTGGATGAAAGAAGAAAGCACAGCAGGTGCTGGTCCTGCACTAAAGCCAGACCAGGTCCTCTGGTCCCAGGTCCTTTCATTTCCTTCACTCCCTCCCTGGGTTTGGCTCCAGGCAGGAGACCCAGTCCAGGGGATTTTTTTCTTCCTTTTTTCCCCCTCACCTCAGAAGTAGTAGGGCAAGCTTATCCACTGCCACCAGGTGTATGTCTCTGCACAGTGCTGAGCTCAGCCCTGGTCTCCTTGGGACACAAAGTTCCCTCTCTAACATCATCAGTCTTTGTTGTCCCTCCCTTGGTGAGGTTGTATCACCTGGTACTTGAAAACACCACAGCTCTGGTCCACTCCTCCCCTCTGACAACACCAGTAAAGGTCAGCTTTATTTATTTACTTTTTTTTTGGCAAATTACAATTGGCCAGACTAGTTTGAAAATGCCTGGTGGCAGCAGTGGCCTCGTGCAAAGTTGCTTGATGATTGCATCTCCTGGGCAATGAGTCACTTACTGGGACAGACTGACTTTGCAGCTTTAAGTGTCTGTCCTGCTACATTCTCAGCCAGAGCAGCCCATCTTCATCCATTGTGTTCTCACCATTGCCCAGTGATGGTCTGTGGTGAAGTTCGTGCTGTTGGCTTGGAGGAAACTTAAGGGTATCTTGAAGTTATTTTGGCTACCCTTCTCTTCCCCTTGCATCTTGAACTCCAGCAGAAAGAATTGCAAGATAAACATACCCATTGAAAGATCATCCTTGATTCCTGTGGATCCTGAGCTGCTCTCCTCAGTTCTTGTTTGAGTGATTAAGAATAGCACCATTAACCTGCTGCTTAATGAATATAAAAATGCTGTTGAAGAATGAAAAGGCGTGTGTATTCTGTGACACAAACAGAGCAGAGATATTTTCTACTGTGGTACATTTCTCTAAGTGTTGTGTGTCACCTCAGTGATGCCCTCATCTTTGAACTAAGTTGAGAAGTGGAAATCTTGTGGTTGGTAATAGTGAGGCCATTATCTTAGGGATACCAATGCTTAATGTACAATAACGAGTCTCATAATGAATGTCCACATGAGTGATGTTTTCTTCAGTTTTACATTCCCAGAGGCACAAAGTATTGGTCACTTTGACATGGAAAGCAGCCAGGCAATTACACTTTAGGCTCCAAAAAAAGGAGATTTTATTTCATAATGTAAAACTTCGAGGGGTGGGGGTGGGGGGAAGGCCTGGAAACACCCTGTTTTGCCTGGTCATTGCTTTGAATTCAATTTGCCTCCTCCATTTTAAAAAGGGGTTTAGGGCCGTGTTTAGTTCTGACTGCCTCTGAGCTAGCACTGAGTCTGTGGATGTGAGAATAGGGAAGGAAAGTGAGATGGCACCTCTAAAGTCTTTCTTCTTTCCATGGAAAGAAAAATTAAAAGGAATGAAATCTGGTTCCCCTCTGCAGCAAAGGGCATGCTGCAAGGCTTAGAGATGGGCTAAGCCAGGTAACAGTGTTTTGCCCAGGAGCTTTTAGTGCACTCTTTAACTTTATCCTTATTCATAAATGAGTTAACAAGAGGAACGTTGCAAGATATTTCAAGAGCAGAGAACTTAATCCTTAATTGTTACCTTGCTGAAATTTTGGGGAAAGCAGTATCTTGGTCGTTTTAGCTTGGAAGGACCAATTAATTATTTGTCAGGAGACAACGAAAGCTGGGTAACTTCTGCAAGGGTAGATCTGTCTCATGCATGCTTGTGTGTGCGAGATCTCAAATGAAATGTTGCCTTAGAAAGCAAATTTCTAGTGATTAAAAAAAAAAAATCCAGGTTTTATCTATTTTACCAAAGGCCAAAATGATTTCTTATGTATATTTTATAAGAATATTTGTTTTGTTTATAGCCTAGCATCAAGGATACTTTTTTCTTAATAAGCTTGTGTCAGAGCTCCTGTAACCATAGCCCGAAGGATGTGTTGTGTGCAAAATGAAAAATGAATGTATTATTTGCCTATCAATACCAGGCCACGTTGATCAATGCAAACCAGGGGTGCTCTCCCCACGCTGGGAGGCGAGTGCCCTGTCTGGGCAGTTCTGGGACTTTATCTGTAATATGGAGCTTTCAACCGCCAGGGCTGACAAAATGCCTCGCTGACAGCCAAGCCATTAATTACCATCATCTGAGCCTAATTCATTCATCCCTTTCCCTCTCATGCGGAGGGACAGGGAGGGCTGAGGGCACTTGGGGAAACATAGGCACGATTCCATCTCCGTGACGTGGCGAGGGCTGCCTGTGACTGTGTTGGTTGCAGTGGCTTTAATTGAATTGGCTTGCCAATAAAGCTGTTGTCATTCAGTAAGTGAATTTGTTGTACTACTTGCGCCACAGCTGCTGCATACAACCAGGCGTTTCCTGAAGGCAAGCCAACCTTGGGCTACCCTGGTTGGAGATGCCTATTTTTTTGTTGTTGTTGTTGTCTTGCCCCAAAAAGTGATGGTAATCCATAGGGATGTGGGATGGACTAGTCAGCTCATGTGTTTTTTCAATTAAGAGGCTCTGACCTCTGTTACACTGCGCCGGTCATGGTAGAGCATCATTGTTTCTTGCAGTAAAAATAAATACAAAATATGACAGATTGTATATTTTGTTAGGCAGGGGCTTAGAGTCCCATTAAGAAGTCCAGCAATATTGATAAAATAAAAGAACATTAAGGGAGGCATTTATTATAGGGTGCGTAGGCTGTTGGGCCAAAAAATACTCCAACTTTCTGCAGTTTATAAAATATTAGAGAAGAAAGGCGAAGGGGGGCTCTTGACTTATGGCAGCTGTAAAGCAATACAGAGATGAAGTAAAATATCCAGAGGTCTGAGAAGCACTACTTTTGATGTTTTAATGTGTGGGATGAATGTACACATGATTGCCTGGACCATGGTCCACAAGGCAGCTTGGTAGTGGCCAAGGACCAGCTCTCCTGGGGTCAACATCTCATCCTTCTCACGGAAGAGCTGAGATGCAAAACATGGTGTGAACACTCAGTCTGCCCCCTCTTCTCTGCCAGGTCAGAGCTAAACCCCATAATTTATCACCCCTGAAGAAGGGGGAGGGAGTGTAACAAATCTGGATCAGTTTCAAGACATGGCAGAGTCCCAGGTCCAATTGGGATGAATTACTCTCTCTTGGTGCTACACTGAGCTGGGGGAACTACCCAGAGAAAGAAGTTTTCCTCAGAATTTTTTTTTTATAACCTCATAAAACATTGCATTGAAACCTGAGTTCATTCCATCAGATTGCTCCAGATTTAAGCTTATTGTAGATTATTTTTAATACCTCCAAAATACAGGTAGGTAGGGCATTTTTTCTCAAATTGGGTCATGCTCAGCTGGATGCCTCACCAAAACAGCAGGAGCTGAAGTAATATTTTGGGTGTTGATGTCACTCTAGGTGAATCATATATTTGAAGAGAGAAGCTGGCAATTAGACAGTTAAACTAGAACATGGAGGTCTGTCTCTAGGCATCCAATAAAAATAAATTTTGCTCTGTATAGGCTTATGTTATTTGAGCAGTAACTCATGAAGAGGAGTCTGAAATTGATAATGATGAAACTTTCCTCAACTTCAGTACTAATGCATGTAATGTGTGATGGGGACCTGCTGCCTTCAGTGCTGGAAGACTGCTTGTACGAATCCATGGAACTGGTTTTGGCAAAGGCTGTATTTCCTACTTCCAGCCCAGGAAGAGTAATTTTTCCTGTCACTTTGGGAATAAAAGTATATCAAGTATAAAGCTTGAAGACCTTCAAGTAGTTGGCTTGTCTCATCTTTGTGGGGTGTTAACTCTAGGGGTAAAACCAAGATGGCACATGTCCCACGGTTGTCCATGAACTTTTTCCCCTTGCTGTTTCTTGGGATGTTTCCTAGAAATAAAGATGCTGGTGTACAGCTCTAGAAAACACCTGTGTGGTCAACCTAGATCAATCAGCCTAAATGCCTGGTGTTAGGCAACATGTCTGGAAGTGTGGGGCAGTTAAGGTGTATTAGAGACCACATCAGTAAAGCCTGGGGTTGTAGGGCAGGACCATGCAAATCTACAGAAGCCACCTCTCCTGATGGTTTGGGGTGATGCTACGTCTCAACAGGTCTGTCTGGCAAATCTGCACCATTAGCAACCCTGAGCTGATGGGGAGACGATTTGTGATGCCTGGAGGAAGAAGCGGCAGCACTGGAGTGTTGGGGCTGGGTTTCCTCTTGGCTGAAAGGGCTGGAAGCCTCAGGGCACAGCGGAGCTCCCTAGCTGTTGGTCGGACCTGCAGCTCTCTTCTCATGTGGCTGAGTTTGTCCCCTTTTCTGCTGCACCATAACTAACAAGCTTGGGTGTCCAGGGCATGGGACAGCCTGTTGGTCAGAAGCACAGTCTGCTGGAGCTTCAGTGCAGCTGGGAACAAAAAGGATGGAAAAAATTTAATGGTGGAAAAACCTGTGGCTTAGGTTGAAGGCTTCTCTTAGCAGGAAATCTCAGTGAGTGGCTGTGCCAGTCAATTGGAGACTTATGGTAGCTGACAATGTTTTCTCCTGTCATCTCTTCCCACTGCTCCCCAAGCCTCTGCCAGAGTACAAGCCCAATGATAGTGAGCACACATGAACTGCAGCAAGCAGTGGCAAGCAGCCAAGGGAGAAGTTCAGGATAACTTCACATGGTCCTTTCCTTCCCTTGACTATAATGATATGTATGTGGAAGGCAACTGCATTACTATTTTTTTTAAAAAGACCAAGTTGACAAGGGCTTTTGTGTGCCCGTATCCCCCATGCTATTAAAAATAAATTTGTCATATTAAGAGCCATGTAGTTCTCACTTAGCAGTTAATAAAGTAGTCTCTTCTTTATTTGAAGGGTTATATTTTTCTTAATTCTTTTGTGCCCTCCACGTTCACAGTTTAAGGAAATCATGCAGATGTACTGATCTTCCCTTAGAGTGAGGTTTCAGTACAGAAAACACAAAGCGTAATATTTTCAGAGCTTGAGATGAATGATTGGGAAAGCAATGATTTGGAGGAGGAGGACATGAGTGGAACGGAACTGACCACTGAAATCAGACCTTAGAAGTGCCATAAATATAGGTTTGTAGCAGCCTAGTGTTTATTTTTCTTTTTCTATGGCAAGCATTGCTTTTGCCTTTAAGCATAGTAGGGCTGACAAAAGCAAAAAAAAAATAAAATTAAAAAATCACCTGGAAGCATCTTAGGATGGCAGGAGGAAGGAGTGTGGGGAAAAACTACTTAACTTGGTTGTAGCTACCTGAGTGGTTCTCACTGAAATCTGAAATAAGTTTGTGCACTTCCTGCTCTGTCTACAAGCTTAAAAACTTGAGTTCACATGCCAAGTTTGTGTCAAAATAACCTACAAAAAAACCACTTAGTCTGGGTGTGTGGGACCTTTGGAGTCAGGGGCAAAAAATAAATTCTTTTATGGCTTACAAACACCTCATCCATAAAAGTGAACTCTTGTCCCTCCCAGTCTGTGATACAGGGTGCTGGTGGGACCTGCATCCCGGTGCCAACTGGCCTTCATGTCTCTGCCTTGGGTCCTCTATGCCCAATCCTCTGCTGGCTGGTGAGGGTATAATTAACCGCGTGGGTGGTGACATGGCCCAGGGCTCCCTGTTTGCATTTTGTGCAACCAGAACATACCCTCCTTGTTCGGGCAACGTGGCAAATAAAACCCGCACAGGGCAGTGGCAAGTGTTGACGGGGAATTTTGAAATAGCATGAGAATGGGTTTTACGCCAGTATATTCCTTGCTGAAACTGCAGGGCTGGTGCAAATCAGCAGTGAAGAGGAGGCTTTTGGAATGGTTGTAGAGGTACCTGCAGCTGAAGGTATGGGGCAAGATCCCAGCCCTGTCAGAGCCTAGCACCTGCACAAGGGACACGAGCATCGTGCCGGCTTCACCAGGGCTGTTGTGTGATCCTGTCTCAGGCGCTCTTTGCATGTGCAATTGCCACTTCCAATACCCAGGCTTGTAGTGAGTTGGGTGCTTGCACCCTGCTGTGCCTTAGGTTGATCACCTTCTTTGCATTCAGGATGAATACTTACAGCATTTTTTTCTTAAGATGCTGCTGAAAGCAATGTTTGGCACAAACACCAGTTCACAGATGAGGCCAGGGTTGACTGTGGCAACTCTGCTTGTGTTGCAAGAGACAGAGGATGGGCTCCCTGCTCTGCTCCCCAGGAGCCAGAATTAGACCTTCCCTGAGCTCCCCTGCCTGGGAGAGGGTCAGTTGAATCCAAGGCTCTGTCCTCTGACAAGTTGGTCTGTGCTCCTTTGCAGTACTTTAAGGGCCATAGTGATTTCAAGTCTCATTGCCTACAAACTTTCATCTGCTTTTCATGGATTGCCTGTGTTCTTGTGTCCATTTTTGGATGAGAGCTCTAGAATCATGCAGATTTTTTTCTTGCAGAAAGCAGCCCCACTGCTCTTTTTCCTGCTGCCCTCCAAGTTAAGACTTCAGCAAGAAAGGGAAAAACACCCCAAGGTTTCATATGGGCATCCCCTTTTCCCCCATGCCAAGCAAGGGCAGTGCAAGGAGAGCCATCTCCCCATAGCTCCACAGGTAGAAACTCTTTATCCTAAGAATACTCTGTGCATGCCTCTTAAGGGCACTGGATGGAGTTTGTACATGGATCCTGGAGCACAAGGATTCTTCTGCCTATTTAAATGATGTCTCAAGTGGTCTGTCCTGATCTCAACTGCAGATTTTGTAGACCAGTGGGGTACAAGGGAGCATGGTGGTGTCTGTTTAATGGGGGGATGGGATGTCAGTAGTTAGATGCCACCTTTTACTCTTGCAACACATATTTAAATTTGCTCACTACAAAGCGCTTGCTCATGAAGTATCTTTCAGATGTACAGAACATCCTGTTGTTTTTCAGTCTCGTGTCCAATGGACTGATTGATTAGGAGATAGTGTTATTGCTGTCACACAGCTGAGACCCAGGTTTTACTGGAGGACATCTTGCCCTCACACCAGTGGAAACCCAAGCTTGATGTTCTGCAGCTCATTTTAGGAATACTTGCTCTAGAGCTGATGTTTGCCCTTCTCCAAGAGGTTTTTCTTGGGTGGACTTGGAAGTCTGATGGGAGTCTTCACATAGATGAGCCCTATGACAGTAGCTCTCTGTTTGTATTTGTATAGGAATTATGCACAGAGGTCCTGACCTAAAACCTCTTGAATGTGATGAAAATATTTCTGCTGGCTTTAATGGGCTTTGCTCCAGCTCTGCCAGTGCAGAGAGTTCAATGAAATCCTAAGGCAGAACCTACAAAAATGTGTGGCTGAAATGCAGAAAGGCTGCAATTAGCCCTAGACCAAAAAAGGAGAGGAGGGGGAAAAAAAAACCCCAAACCCAACAAAATGTGACACAGGTGCTTTACTGAAACTTTATTTTCTGTGTATTTCAAGGTTCTGTAAAAATGTGGTTTCAGTCTTATGGGGCTTGTTGTGGAGACAATGCTTGCTCTGAGCAATTCAGTTTCAGGTGATCCATTTCAATTTGCTGAGGATCACCAAGAAAGGAGGAGTTTCAGCTTAAAACAGCAGCCCTGTATGGAATTCACAAAGATGGGAAATATGCAAGATGAAAATACAAGATGGTGTGCAAGGCGGGAAATATGCTGGAGCTGGGAGTAAGACTGAGTACTGTGCAAAACTCTGCAAAAGCTGTATGTTGCCTTTCCTAGTCCAGCTCTTCCCTACAGCTGGGACTTACTAATATCCAGTTACTTGGATAAGACTAAACTTGCAGACAGGGGAAGGATTGGCAACTGTAGAAGCTTTAGATTTGCTGTGAAATGACTAAAATCCAGCCGGTAATGGTGTTTACCCACAGCCCTAAGAATATTCTGCAAACTTCTTGGGCCCTTCACTATGAGAAGGCCATTGAGGGGCTGGAGTGTGTCCAGAGAAGGGCAATGAAGCTGGGGAATGGTCTGGAGCACAAGCCCTAAAAGGAGTGGCTGATGAAACTGGGGATGTTCAGCCTGGAGAAAAGGAGGCTGAGGGGAGACATTCCCACTTTCTACAACTACCTGAAAGAAGGTTGGAGTGAGGTGGGGGTCAGTCTCTTCTCCAAAGCAAAAAATGATAGAATGAGAGGAAATGGCCTCAACTTGTGTGAGGGGAAGTTTAGATTGGATGTTAGGAAATATCTTCACTGAAAGGGTTGTCAGGCATTGAAATAGGCTGCTCAGGGCAGTGGTGGAGTCACCATCCCTAGAGAGATTGAAGACAGGTGTGCTGCCTGGGGACATGGCTTAGTTGGGGGCTTGGCAGTGCTGAGTTAATGGTCTTGATGATCTTAAAGGTCTTTTCCAAACAAAACAATTCTGTGATTATGCCTGCATTGCTGTGAAGGATACTAGGACACAAGAGGGAAGGGATGCATCCCTGTGGAAAAAGACCTGGGGACACTAGTGGATGAAAAGCTGGATATGAGCCACAAATGTGCAATTGCAGCCCAGAAGGTCAACTACATCCTGGGCTGCATCAAAAGAAACATGGCCAGCAGATCAAGACAGGTGATTCTGCCCCTTTTTCCTGGTGAGACCTCACCTGGAGTACTGTGTCCAGCTCTGGAGCCCCCAATACCAGAAGGATGTGGACCTGTTGGAGCATGTCCAGAGGAGGGCAATGAAAATGATCCAAGGGCTGTAGCACCTCTTATGAGGACAGGCTGAGGGAGTTGGCGTTCTTCAGCCTGAAGAAGAGGACTCTGGGGGGACCTTATAGTGACCTTCTAATTCCTGAAAGGGGCCTGTAAGAAGTCTGGGGAAGAGCTGTTCACAAGGGCATGTAATGATAGGACAAGGGGTAATGGTTTTAGGCTAGAAAAGGGTAGATGTATGTTGGACATTAGGAAAAATTTGTTTAATATGAGGGTGGTGGATCACTGGAACAGGTTGCCTAGAGAGGTGGTGGAGGCCCTGTCCCTGGAGACATTAAAGATCAGGCTTGATGGGGCTCTGATCAATCTGGCCTAGTTGGAGATGTCCTTGCTTATTGTAGGGAGGTTGGACTAGATGACCTTTAGAGGTCCCTTCCAATACATTCTATGATTCTACAAATTGTTCCAAGGTTCTTGGTTAGGTCTGAACATCCCAAATCTGGTTTAGCTCTGTGTGTGCTTACCCAATTCCCTGCTACCAGGCAGAACAAGTGTGGACAAATCCTGCCTGCAGCTGTGGCTAAGCTTCTCCAGCTCTTTTCACCAGTTTGCCCAAGTGCTCAGGTGATAAGATTTGGCCTGCCCTGTTTTTTGCAAAGGGATTTGGTGATTGCAAAACATGTCACATTATTGACTGGAAGTTGTTACCATCTGGTGGCTGTTTAGATGGTCTGGTACTAATGAGTAGGTGATCTTCATCGAGTTTCTAGGGGACAGCTGTCCCCTCTTGCTTTCTTTCTCACGACTATACACATTATCATTTGATCAGACACTAATTGACATTATGTACAACGATGAGTTACAGTCATGGAAGTGCTTTCCCCAAGAAAAGGGTCATAGTGTGTGGATAGGGTAAGAGGAGGAAAACTGTCTTTCCAGCAGCTGTTGTATGTGCAGAAAAGATTTAACATTTCTAGCAGTCTTATACAACCCTTTAAACGCTCTAAAAAAGGAATCAAAGGATATAGATGAAGTCAAACAAATAAAGCACTGTTGCTATATCCCCTTATTTCCTAACCCTCCCATAAGCTAATATGTACCTGGTCCAAAATGCCTTGTCTTGTAAATGCATGCCCAGCAAATGCAACTTAAAAAAACCCCAGACAAACAAAAAAGTCTACTACATATGCAGAATTGTGATTGAGTGGAAGCTGCTCAGAGGCAGAAGTGTGTAATGGTTGCTGTGTTCATGCTTTGATGGTATTTGAAATGTTACTCAGAAACACTCTGAGTTGAATGCTGCACTTGGAGCACTGGAGATGGAGATCTCCCCAGGAAGGGTGGCTCAATGGGAGAGTGCTGGAAACAGTTTGGGATGGTAAAACCCTGCTGGAAGCTAAAATACAGCCTGAGAAGTGTCATGGTCTCCCACCAGAGAAAAGTGTGAGCACAGGCTGGTCACCTCTGGCTGCCAGTTCAGCACCCCTTCTCCCATCTTCTCCTTGTGGGCCCCATCCATCTGCTCACAGGGGTCCATCATGACTCCATGCAAGCTATAGATTAGGTGAAGAGTCTTCTACTCACCTGGAGGTCTCCAAGGAACATGTTTGCTGAAAACCAGGATGCACATTGCAAACAGAGAAGATTGAAGCTTGTTCATAGCAGAGTACATGCTCCACTCTGGTGGAGGTGACCTCCCATGCAGGCCTCAACTTCCAAGGGTGGAGTTCGGGTCATCTCCTCTTGCTTTACTATGTCTCCAAACACAACTGCGTCTGAGGTCTTGAGTAGCTTGTGTCTGGCTTGGACTTCCTTGCTAGCAAATAACTTTTGATTGCAGGTGGTTATGTACTTGTCTGTGGTTCCTTGTATCTCCCTCCTTATCTCATCCTGTCTGTACTGACTTCAGGCTCTTAAATCTGAGGAGCAGTGGTGGCTGCGGTGGTGATGTGGTGCTAATGTGTCTGAGCATGGTTATTTTGGGTTCAAGTCAGCAAGTGCAATATCTCACATCGCTGGAAATAGCTTGTGGGAGCTGGCTATGGGTGCACATGTTGTGCTTTCTTCAATTAGCAGCAAAATACAACATTAAATACGAAAATGACTGTCTAAAGATTTTTGGAAAAAAATTAAAAGCATTCTTTTAGTTGTGGAGCAGATTAGGGGGTTGAGGCCAAAGAGGAAGGAAGGCTTCATCATCAAGCCATATGTTTTAAGACAATGGCTTGATCCATCAGGTGCTCTGCAGAGGCCAGGTATGGAGATCTAGATATTGGCCACAGACATTCATGTGGAGAAGTAGCACTGAATCACCTGTCAATCTGCATGGCTGGGGTGTAAGGGGAAGATATTTACATATATTATTGGAGAGCAGTAAATATTATTTCATGATATTGCATCAAGATTAACTTAATCAAATTTGGTATCAAGAGGCTGAAGGATTTACTCTTAGTCAAAGGCACAATTAAAGAAGGTGCTTGAGAATAAGGGACAGTACCTACTTAGGAAGATTTTTATCACACAATGGGTGATGGGTTGAGAAGCTTATAACCAAGATCTTTGCTCCTTTGTGAATTTTGAAGTTACAACCCTTGTAATTCTAGCTTTTTTATTCAGTTTCAGGAAGGATGGCACCAAAGAAATGGAGGTTTTTTGTTTTGTGTGTGTTTTGTTGTTTGTTTTTCTCCAGGAGTGGAGCTTTGACTTGAAGAGAGAGGTCTCTTCATCTTTTAAACAACTCTTTCTCATTTCAAGGATTTTTGGAATTCTTGCAAAGGCACTCTCAGTAAAATTAATCCAAAGTGAAGATGAAGCCATTAACATTTTTCAGATGGACTGGGATTCTGCCTGGCCTGGGTTATGCTGTTGGTCAAGACTCTCCCTTTTGCTGTCTGGAGTTTGGGATGTTGGAATTAAATGATCTTTAAGATCTCATCCAACTCAAGTGATTCTACGATATGACTCTAAGATCAATGTCTCTTTAACCTTCTCTTGTCCAATAGATACATGTCTGTTAAATAAAATAATGTGACTTATTTGCTAGGAATGTGGATTCATTAACAGTTGAGGCAACTGGAACTCTGTGTTGACTTTTCAATGTGCTCATAGCACCTGAAGTGTTTGAAGCTTTTCCTGAAGCCAGTGGATGTTTTAATTGGGAATTCAGTGCCTATTATCTTGCTGAGAGAGCAGCTCCCTTGTTTGTTCATTGCCTCTGGAGTTGGCTGTGAGGCGATTACTCTTATACAACTTCCTAAATAATTTTTTTGGTATTTTTATAAAAAAGTAAAAGCTGATGCATTTGTCCAGTCCCTAACTAAGTCCCTGTTTCCCTTCTTTCCCAAGTAAGGCTGAGCTTTCGCTCACTCTGATAGTTTTCAAAATGAAACCCCAAATTATCACTGGGGGAGGAGCTTAAACTGAAAAATCTTTGGCAAGTCTGAGCTGTGCCCTCTCTTTTTGTCAAGCGTGTCTGCATTGGTTCCCAAGAGCATCAATGCAAGCTGGAAGACCTGGGAAAGGTTAAAGATGAGGTCCATTGTTTAAATAATAACACTCAATCCCACCAGCTCATGTTTACCACAAAGTCTTTATTTTTATTTTTCATCCAGTCTTCCTACATGAAAGATGTAAGAGGTTTTTTTAATATAACTCTTTACCCTGTCCTTCCTTTCCTGGTGTTTTTACAACCCACTGTGCAGGGTTATGTGTTTTATCTCCCTGGGGTTTCAGGTAACTGAAAGCAGAATGTGGCCCAGGACATGAGATAAGCTATTTGAAAAATAATTAGAATTAATATAATAAAGTCACAGCTTAATTACTATAATGCTTGTTTGGTTCATCTGAAACTCACGCATAGCGTTGATTCTGCAGCAACTGCTTATAGGATAGTCAGGCTTGTTGATGTATCTACTCCTAGTTTTCAGGTCTGAGTAACACAAAAATCTGCTGTAAGGGCTTTTTCCTCTCTAATAGCTTCAGGTACTTGTTGATCATCAACTTGCTGTGAGGACAACATCTTCTTTTAAGGCCTCTTCTAAATAGAACTTACTTAAATCCAACTGTGCCAGGCCTCGTTATGGTAGGATTGCCTTCTGTTTTCTTTAATAACTACTGACATCCCTCTCCCTATCCTCAGATTGAAGATGCTTGTTGATAGAGAGTTATTAGGTCTTCCTGTAATTATATTCAAACTGCAATACAGCTTTAATAGTAAGGAGATGGGGGGAGAAAAATGAGACTCCTGATGTCTGTATGGTCTTGGCTAGGAAGTCCACCAACATCACCCTGGAGGCTGAGAGCAGCAGTGAAGGGAGAGTGTACAGCTATTACAACTCTGTGTGTGTGCTGTATCTTGTTATCCCCAGTCTTCATCATTTAAACTGTTCCACAATTTGGAGGAATAACTTCTTCTATATGGAAGATAAAGGAAAACCACTCTTTCATTGCTCCCTCTTGTGCCCTTCTCTTTGGTGAGGCAATGCCTCCCAGGTCAGGGGTACGTAACTTTCCTCCGAGGACAGGTCTGCAGATTGCAGAGGGGATGGAACCCAGACCTTTACTTTAGGAAGGTCCTTCTCTGACAGCCCCTGTGCACTCACTTCAGTAGTTGTACATCCTTGTTTCATCTGGCAAGCTATTTAAGCTTGACCACTGGAGCTTTAATGTTACCCTAACACAGGTTTTATATTTCTAAATCAGGCTTTAATCCCATATTTGTCTGACTTATTGCTCTATGGCCTGTATTCCCAATACCTAGCAATAAACCTGGTGCAGAAATGAAAATTTCCATACCTTTCCCTTTCCTACTGCTATGAGAGAATTAATATTTCTGCTACAATATTGTTGTGGTATTTTGTGGGAGCCTCAGTCACCAAGATAAGTGTGGGTATAGCAAGGCCTTGACTTAAGGAAAAGTCAAGCTGTACCAAATGGAAGGGCCTCACCTCTGGCTCAGCTTGGTTCAACCCACAGCCTGCTGGTGGGTAAGGCATTCAGTAGAGACCTGGGCTTAATTCTTGGTTTTAGCGGAGGTTTTGTGACATCTGGAAGTTCTAATCCAAGGCCTAAACCCAGGGATACAGCTTATCTCAAGAGAGGATTTTACAGGTAAATTAATTAATGTTTGCAGAATGCTTAGGAGCCACTTAAGCATATCAATAAATTTAATGTTGTTACTGCCTGGGCTTGAATTAATTGCCTTCATGTCAGCTCTCTTCTTAACATTTTCATCAAAAGCTTGTGCTTTTCTAGGAGGGGTTTTTTTTGTTTGTCAAATGTTGACTTTCAGTTCAAAGTTTGCAAAATCTGTGACATCTCTCTAGCTGCTTAAAAATGTTCAAAACTTTTTCTGGGTTTATTTCTTTAGTCAATAATATTGTAGAGAACTGCAGTCTTGAGTTGTTAGAGTTTTGGAGAGTTTTAATTTTGCCTTTGTATGTCTCTGCCTGTGCAGCCCAGGAGAGCTTGGGGCCAGCCCATTACCTCCTCCTGGGATGTGGGAATGCTCTTGTGGGGTTTTTAAAGGCTGGAGCAGGGCAAACCCATGCAAAAAATCTGCTGCTGCTTTGGTTATGATGAGGCTGAAACTGGGAAGTTCTTGCTCGATGTGAAGGACAGCTGAACGTTAAGAATTTGATGTAATCCTAGACCTCAGGCATGAAACTCAGCTTGACCTTTCCTGTCGGGTGCTTTTGTGCAATCCTGCTGGACATGTAGCAACCAGAAAGGAAGTGGAGGAAGGATATCAGTTCAACCAGATGTCAATGCTGGGATGTAAAGCGACAAGGAGAGGAAGGGCTGAGACATGCATGGAGTCACTGGTTAAAATAAGAGCCTTTATGGGGGGAGGTGGGGGGCTCGGGGGACTGATATGCTGGTCACCAGTTCAAATCTAGCTTATGGAAGTAGTGACCAAAAATTGTGTGATGGCTGAGCTGCTTCCGACATCCGAAGAGCTTTGCTCTCCTGTAGTCCCCCCCCACCTCAGTGCTGGCTTTAAAGGTGTTTTCCACAACTGGTCCATGTTGGCAGATGAACAGAGAGGCCAATGACTCTGCTGGGGGCGTTGAGGGGCGCTCTGTCCCTAAAAGCCAGCTCTGTCAGGAAGGTCAGGAGCCTGCAGCAGGGATCTGTGGGAAAGCTGCTTTGCTGGGGTGACCAAAATAGTGACTCGTGTGATTTTAAACAACAAAACACGCCCTTCTTGCCTTCTTCCGAAAGGAGAAAGAAGGATTTTGAGCTCAATTTTTAATTTTTTTTTTTCTGAATTTGTCCTGAAAGACCAGTAACCTGCCACAAGTTAGGTATTTAAACAAGAGGCTCCTGGCAAGGGGCAAGGCTGCCTCCCAGAGCCAGACACTCAGGAGGTGACAACGAGGTACCTAAAGTGAGCTGCAGGCTTTTAAAAGCTCCTGAGCACCCTCGCTGGCTAGGGAAGGTCGGAGTCTGATAGCAGCTTAGTCGGATTTTGGCAAAACCAGGCATTGGCAGGATGACAGCTTTCTACAGGCTTTGTGGGAGTGCAGGGTGAGGAGCAGAGATGAACCATGGGAAGTCATCTTCTGCGGTGGGCAGAGATTTTCTTTTTTCTTGCCAGAAATCGGAGCCTCTGGCTCTGGGCTCATTTACTTCAGCCTCACACTAACTTTAGAGGCTTTTCTTTAGTTTCATGGCTCTGGCACTGAGCTTGAGCTAGCAAAACGTATGAACAGCATGACACTAATTCTCTTTCAGCAATGTGGAAGCATGTCTGAAAATAGATGAGAATTTAAAAATGGTATTTCAGGGTTTGCTCTGTGCCAAACCAGACCTTTGGCCATTTATAGTGTCTGTCTTTCTGGCAAAGACTGGCTTCTGGGGTTTCATATCAAGATCTGGTATTCAGTCAAGTAGGGCACAAGGAAATGTATTGTTTCAATGGAGGCAGAAAGAGAAAAAATAACCCTAAAGCCATCCCCCCCCCCTCCCAACACTTCTTCCACCTCCTCCAAGAAAGTTGTCAAGGTTTAATGCTGAGCTGGCAATTAAAGGAATGGTAGATGTTCTTTATTAACCCCTGTCCCTTCCCACAAAATGAAAGAGAATAAGGGGGAGAGACTTGTGGGTTGTAAACTAAGCTACACAGCTGTAATGAAACAGTAATGATGAAAAAAGAAGAAGAAATATACACAAATACAAATTGTGTTCCCCCCCAACAATGCTCATGTCATCCCCAAGGCTGCAGGGCAGGCCCTGTGAAAGTTCCAAATTGGGAAGCAGATGGGAGCTGGATGCAGGAATGTACAGATCAGGATGAAAGGCAGAAAAATGGCTAGAATTCCTCCCAAGTACACCAGTTACAGACTGGAGCTTGATGCTTGTGATCCCTCAGGTTTATGCAGAGTATGATGTGTATGGGATACAATATACTACCTTTGGTCACTCTTGGTCACCCATCTGGTCTGCTCCCCCCACTGTATAGGAGGGTTGCAGGTGTGACCCTTTTTCCTCCCTGTCATTTCTGGCACACAGGAAGTTGAGTAGAACCATGCAGTGACCTTGGCTCTGCATACCATTCTCCAGCGAGAACTATAAACATTGAGCATTATCAGTCCTAGGAGCAGACACTGACTGAAAAACATGCAGTTAATTTTGGCAAGTGCAGTTACTTAGAGGAGACTCAACTGAAAAGTAAAATTGCTAGAAAGAAAATTGGTTATGGTCTGGCTCAAACCAGGACAAAATAGTCTCAGAGATGATCTGTCAGATCTTTGCCAGTGAGTAGTTGCTGACCTTTTAAAGGAAAATGATCTTATGAATGGAGCTAACTTGCAATTCAAGCTTTTACACATGTAAGAGAAACCTTAAGCTTTCTGTCAACAATAACAGAAGTCTAATTTAACTTTATTTCAGCCAGTTTAGGCTGGGTACACTGGGAGATCCTACAGCAGCTTTGTTTTTTACAAGATCCCAGGAGTTGCAGCTCTGCCTGGCATTTCTCTTGCCTTCACCCATCGGGCTAATCCATTGATCCCCATCTGCCTTGGTTAATGTTGAGGCAAGGTTTTCCCTCAGCCTCCTTTTTTTCCAGGCTAAATGCCCCTAGTTCCCACAACAGTTCCTCACAAGGCTTGTGTTCCAGACCTTTCACCCACTCTGTTGCCCTTCTCTGGACATGCCTCAGCCCATCAATGTCCTTCTTGTGGTGAGGAGCCAAAACCTGACCCCAGGATTTGAATTGTGGTTTCACTAATGCACATGGGGGAAGATATCATCAATAGGATGAAAGGTAATTTGCAAATATTGCTTTGTTGGGTAAGGATGAGAAGTTGCTACCAGCATCATGTAAGGGAAAGGAAAACGACAAGTCCAAGATCTTCAGTTGCTGTCAAAAAAGAGACTGAGTTTTCTTGGTAATTAGCATGAGTCTTGGGAATAAATCCTTGTAGGAACCAGACATCAAGACCAGCCTCTGCATGAAACAACTGGGGTTTTTTTGTAAGAAAATCAGAGTCCCTGATGGATGGGAGTGTTCATGTGCACACACTCCCTGAGGAAGCCCCCTCCCAAAGCAGACAGTGCATGGGGTGCTGGTAGCTGTGGTGGCCCTGGTTGTGGGGATGGGAGCAGAAGAGAGCAAGACCCAGCAGTTCCTTTTTCTGACCACTGAGATGAGACAGGCACTCTCCCTTCCCAAATTTTCTCTTTCTAAATTCAGGTTGGAGTCACGTGGGAATTTTTTTTCCTTTTCAAACTGCTTGCAGAAGTATGAAGTATTGTGCAAATGGCGGAGGCTTTTTTTTTGTTTGTTTGGAGTCACCTTCTTGCCCAAGAAAGGGAAAGATGGCTTGTGCAGGGTCTTGGTCTGGATGCAAGGAGCTTGCTCACTGTAAAAACCAATACTAATCTGTAAAGGAGGGGGCATTTGGGTGATTGTCTATCACAACAGTTTAATTTTGCAAAAAATTATCCTGAAACAGTGATATTCTGGGCTTACATCAGGGGCTTGTGTGGGTCTCTTTTCAGATCACTGCTCCAGCATGCCAACTCTCTGGTTGGACTTTGGATGTGAGGGAAAAGCTGTGTGTGGTCTTTCCATCACACAGTCCTGGTGGATATCTGGGACCTTGGAATTTTTAGTTGCTGATGAGACTTTTCAGGAGCATCTGCTGGGGAGCCAATGGGTTGGGAGGGGGCATGGATAACTCCTTTGGAATGCTGCTGTGCCAGGCAGTGGTTATCACCCTGGCTGACACAGGTCACTGTAGGTGATACTGGGACAGTATTTGGCTCTTCTGCTGCCTCCTGGCCCTCAAATCCCAAAATTCTCCTTTGAGGCTGAACTGCTGATGGATCAAGCATGAGCCTGGCTCCATGTCCTGCTTCTGCTTGCAGCCTTGCTGGAGAGTGGCAGAAAGGGCCTCATTGCTCTTTTTATCCCCTTTGGATTTTCTCTGGGTTCATTTTCAGGCTAGAAAAGCAATTTTGAGAGTGCTGCTGGGCAGCTACTCCGCTTTTCATACATGCTTGGGCACTTGGTATTTTTTCCTTCATTTAACGGCTGCATTCAAACCAAACTCCTTTCAAAGGTGTATACATGGTGCCAGAACATTTGGGTTTGATAACACCCACTGAAATACTCTGCAAGGGCAGGCACAGAAGCAGGCATGGGGAGGCTGATCCTGACCTTGCCTCCCTGTCCTGTGGAGGATGATGGCAGGGAAGCAGGAGCAGAAGAATAGATAACTGCACATATTCCCTATCCTGAGCAGTACTCTGGTGTCACTGAGACTGTGGGACACAGGATTGTTCAAACATGAGGGGTGGGACCTGGAAGTATGAACCTCTGCCTGTGTATCTTTATTTATCTTCTGTGAATCTTTATTTTTGAAAATCCCCTATAAAATCTCATCTTCTACCCAGAGGCTTTATAAGATGCCTGAACTCGATGTGCTTAATGCCTTTGAAAATGACATTTTTTTTTTTTTTTTAAACCCAGCCCCTGGGCTCATCTGTCTCAAGGAGTTTCACTTCTACCTTCCAGTCTCTCACTTCCCCTTCACCTCCCTGCGGTATTTTTTCCCAGCTACCCTGGTCAGGGCCTGATACAGAGCCAGGAGTGGTGTTAAAACGGATCTCAAGCTTAACAAACCCAGCTGACAAAGGAATAAAATATTTAATGGCAAAATGTCAGTGGTAGCTGTATGAAATATTTTACTTCTTACTAGTGTGTATTGGAAAAAAATTTAAAATATTTCATTTTAGTTTTGGGGTATTACAATAAGCCTGGGATGTTTTCACTGTTACACGTATATTTTCCCAGCTGTTTTAAACAGAAACATTAATGTGCTTTTGATAGCTTGATAATATACTGTTGGCAAAGTTTTGTAAAACTGTGTTATAATGTAGCAAACTGGAAAGCCAAAACACTGTATGCTTTGCTTCCTTGTTGAAATTCACTGGGTAGGTTTTTTTCTCCCCCAATTCTTGCAGAAAATAATTTAGAAACTCTCAGTGTCTTCATCAAAACTGGCTCTCCTATTCCGAGCGAGGTTCTGTAAAGTTTGTTTTTCTTGTGAACAAGGCATAAAATATCTAGGGGGGGAATAGGAATTACTATTTTGCTTTTAATGCATTTGCAGAAGGAAAAATAAAATGTATGTCTGGCAAAAAAAAAGCTTTCTGGGTTTAATCACTATTTTTCATTGTAATGTGTGATTGAAGGACTCGGGAAGGAAAAAAGACTGTTAAATAATATCTTTATAGATCTGCACTATAGCATAAATAGCATGTTTGGTTTATTCCATGGAGATGAGTTGTCGATCTCCTTGGGTTAAAACAAAAACCCCGCATCGGCAGAGCAAAAAAAAATCTAAGCAAGGCATAAACCCAAAGCCAGTACCCAAATAAAAATAGCAAAAAAAAACCATGGGGAAGGTAAAACCCTACAGCAAGGGAGGAAAAACAAAAGGGATTTGCTCAGGTCCTGCCTTGCCGCTGTTTGCCTTTCAAAGAGGAAGGCTGATTTAAAGGAGGGGGAAAAAAAAACCACCAAAATCGGTGGATTAATGTGAACTTTAATACTGAAGCAGTGTGTGTTTACTGCTGGTGACCACAAGACATAAATCTTGCAAGCACAATGTACAATGCGAGGCAGCCCCCAGGTTTTTTTTCTTGTTGTTTTTTTTTCTTTTTTTTTTTTTTTTTTTTCCTCCAGCCTCAATTTGTGTGCAAGTGTGTGTTAAGTGCCGTTGAAAAATAGTGACCTTTAATAAAGGATCGTATCCTGAGACTATTTTCCCAGACACACGGTGACCTTTCAAACCAGACTGGGGTGAGGGGGTGTGGGGTTTGGACTTTGAACCGGCCAGTTCCCGCTGCGTGCCTCTGTTTGCCAGGCTACTTTTTATTGTGTGGCCGGGGAGCGCTGGCTATGCAAAGCAGCCTGAGCTGCCAGCCTCAACCTTTGCAAATCAATTTGTCTGCACCCGACTGAAAGATGCTGTGGCGGGGACGGGCTGCGTCGCTTTGTGCCACCGGAGCTTGTGGCACTCCTGGCAAGCCCCTGCGGCCCTGACACCATGTGCTTTTATTTTTATTTGTTAACCTATTAAAAAAAAATTTAAATTTTATTTTCTGCTCCTATAACTCTGGAGGGATGGCCATGGGAAAAGGGCTTTCCTTTCCCCAGTTGCTCCTCCCCCCACCCCCACACCACAGGGGCACCTTGGCCAAGGGGGTGGCACTGGGAGACACCTCTAATCTTCTACTTTCCTTGGAGAAGAAAAAACCCAACCCATTGTACACACATCCTCTACATAAATGCAAGTGCTGCTGAAGGGCTGAGGTTATTGATTTTCCTGAGGCTGCCCAGGCTCTGCATTAATCAGTACCTAAAAATGCCAGGAAAAGCCAGAGAAAGGCAATTACTTTGGGTCCTCAAAATTTCAGCTTTTCCAGGTGGCCCCTCCTAAAGGAACAGCCATCCTGGGCTTTTTGTAAAGCTGAGTTGATTCCTGCCTAAGCAATTAATTACTTTTATACTGTGCAAAAGCTGAGGAGCAAAGGATGGGATTCCCTCCCTGGGGAGCCCCCGGGACTCCCCTGGGATGTCACCTCCTCTCTTTGTGTCCTCCTTGAGCTGACCTGGGAAACTCATGGTTGGGCTTCTGTTGCATTTCTCCTGGAGGGTCTTGGTCATCAAAGTTTGCTCTTAGTTTCTGTGTGTCTCTTGTGACCTTTCTCTATTAGGGCAGTGCCAAGGAGCCTGGTGTGCTCACAGAAGTTTCATCTTCTTGTGCTATGTGTTATTTTAGTCCTTCCCGGATGCTCTTTGCTCATGGTTGGCCTTTTTACCTCATGCTTGTGGAGACATTGCTGGCCAGAGAGGGTAGGTTGCCAATGGACATCCTTGCTCAGTCTGGGCTTTGACCCCAACCTGTGAGCTTTTCCCTTTTTATTTTTTTATTCAAATTTTGCTTTCACTCTTATTTTCCCTGAGGTTAACACTCTAGCCAGTTAGCACCATGGTGAGTGCATGGAGGAACTATGATGGACCATGCAAGGATGAGGGGACGCAGGATGCAATTCCCCCCATGCTGCCTGCCCATATAGGAGCTTTTAACCTGTGAGAGAAGAGCAGGGATCTGGTTTACTTAAACTTTAAAGAGTTTGTGTTTTAGACCATAAAAATGAAGGGGGGGAGGGGGAAGAAAATTTACTGTAGTTGAGATGGGAAGTAATTATAGTCTGGGTAGAGATTTCAGCAGTGGCAGGGTCAAGGTAAGGATGGGTTTTTTCAGTGATCTGAAGGTGGTGACAGGCAGATTTATGGACAAGGGAGGTAAGAGAGGGAGAGAAAGCTAGAATGTCAAGGATGGCTCCAAGGTTTCTGGCCTTGGGAGAAGGTCAGAGCTGAGGAGAGCCCCAGCAGAGCCAAAAGTATGGGACTTTTTATACTTATTTTCAGGAACTGTAAATAATACAGGTGGGGGGAAGTTGTATTGTTGTCATACTGAAGTGGAGGGAGTTTGCAAACAGTAGACTGTGATGGGTTATGAAGAACCACAAAGGGATTTTAGGTATGTCATATGAAATTTATTGAGATGTACAGAATATGAATATTTCACTTAGGTGAGGTGGAGCCAGGAGGCCAGTTACCCACCAACAGGTCTTTTGTGTTTGCTGGGCTGGGTAATCTCTGCTCATGGGCTGCCCTGGGCAGGAGGGACCACAAGCTGTGGCTGATGCACTGCTGGGACACTCTTGTTCTGCCTTTATTCTTCCCTGTATTGGGAGGCTTCGGGGTGGGGCTGGGTTTTTGAACCCTTACTCCCAGACCTTATTCATACTGAGAATTCATACTTTATTCATACCAAGTTTATTCATAGCATTCTGTCTTGTTAGCCCTCTGATTCAAGGCATACACAAGGCTCTGAAAGGGGGGTTAGCAAGTGGATGTGTGCTTGGAATGCTAATAGCATCTGCTTTATTTTTATGTCCTTTCCAAGGAGTATATGGTGGATCAGTGTGCCCAGGTCTCATGCGGGAGTGGGTTGTGGATGAATGGTGGCTTTGATTCAGACCAGCCTAAGGAAGTGACCAGGAAAGCTGGCTGTTGGCTGACAGTGCTTTTCTAGAGCTGGGATCAATTTATTTCCCCTCTTCTGTAGC
>NW_009952153.1:1446609-1450106 GCF_000747805.2 Chaetura pelagica | reverse complement strand
GAAAATATTTCCAAAAAAAAGGTTTAGTTAAAATTTTACAAGAAAATAATTGACTTTTTGGGTTAAAAGGAAATCTGTCAGTAAAGCCTAGAAAATTTGACTTCAACCTTCCTTTCTCTTTCCTCTGGGAGGGTCTTGTCTTTCCCATGATACATCTTTAATTGTCTCACAACGGGAGTCACTGGTGATGGGGCAGGGTGAGGGGCAGAAGGAGCCCAGCACTGCTTGGAAAATCCATTGTATAAGGGGAAAATGCAAAAGTTGGAGCAAAGAAATGATGGATCCCATAAGACCCAGTGGAAGCCTTCTCCAGCTAATGTGGCCTAATTCATGCTGGATGGATTTTCTCTTTTTGCTTGTTTCCTTCTCAAGGAAAACCAAAGGAAAGCAAAGCCTTGAGGCTTTGAAAAGCAAAATATATGGCCTGAAAAAGCCAATGTATTGGCAAAGGGAAGACCAAGATGTTTTCTGCAGCCCCATGAGGCAAGATGTGTTGGCTAAAAGGCACTTGTTAGGGAAGTTGGGTCTGTTGGACACACCAATTTGAGTATGTGCTGTTGTATCCAGCTGTTTCTAAGGTTGGTTTTGGGAGGTGAGTGATTTGCGTGGGACTGAGTTATGTTTGGCAGGGCAGGCTGTGTTAAGAGATGCTGCTTCAGAAATAATATTTTTATAAGCTTGTTTTAATTCCCTAATCTGTCCCCTTCTTTACTTTCTCAGACTGTTAGTATTTACAAGCTGTATGTCCATGCACATCAGCAAACTTCTCAAGTCCTGACCACAGGAGCATATGTGCAAAAGCTTTAATCCTTTTTAAAAATTAAGCTTTTATGTCTACCTGAGGCTTTGTGCAGCTGTTGAAGAGCAGCTTCCATCCCCTCATTGTAAGGCCTGGCTGTATCCTGGATGGAAGGGGAATGGTTGGGTTGGTGGTACAAGATGGCTTTATTGTAGTTCATGTAGCTGGAAATCTGCTGGTCCCATGTTTTCTGCATCTGTGACCTTGCACACTCTTAGCCAGGGTGATTTTGGGGTAATCTCACTTCTTCCCAGCTGTAGTAAAGGAAGGAATAATTGGGTAAGTGGAAGAAATAGTTTCCTGGCAGAGAAGAGTCTCCATGATCTGGCTGCTGGATTGAGGTGGGAGAGGTGTGTAAAGGAAGGATGATTTCAATGGACATGGGGTTTAATTTCTCTGACTAAACTGAACATTCACTGAAAGGAGGGCTGGCGGAAGGAGATGACAAGCATACTTGACACTTGAAAATAAATAATTTGTACCTTTTTCACTTGAGAACTTGCTCAAGGGCATCTCAAACCCGTGAATACTTGGACTTATCTTGCCATGCCAACAGTACCACTGAGGTCCTGTGAACATTTTGTCTTGCTCAAGTGGGGTCACTTTTTAAAAGATTTCAAAGTAGTCTTTGTGAGCACCGTTACTTTCTTTTCATATGTTCACCTCAACATCTTTCTTCATCTGCATCCTTTGGCCTGTCTTGAACATGCTTCCTGACTTGCTGATGTACCTGGAAAACCTCTGCTGTGTGTCTATACACACGCCAAAGTTAATGGATATCAATTAACTTGGTTAACCATGAGCATCTGACATTAATGTCTTACTCAAGTCTATTTTTTTTTTTTTCCTTTTTATCTACATGAAGGCATCTGTTGATTGGTGGGGAAGATACATGGCTTTCTAAATAATTACAGATTTTTTTTTTTTTTAAGGCTCAAAATTGTCAGAAATTAACATCCAGGATAACTTTGAGCTCTCTTAAAAAGAGAATTTTTTGTTTGTTTCTGAGAGGATTTGAAGAGTTTGGGTTTGGTGCTGTGCTGGCTCAGAGGAGGGAAGATTTGACCTCCCAGGAAGAGGAGCTTTCTTCGTCCTCATAGCATTAGTTGTGGGTACCAAGGAAACCCTCTGGTTTTCATCCATTTCCACCTGGCTGGAGATGTGATTCGTGCACTGATTGGAGCATTTTGTGCTTTCTGCTTGGGCTCTGTGGACCTTGGTAGTATCACCAGACCGATGGCTTCAAGTCAGTGGGGTGAGAACTGGCAGCGTTTTCACTCTTAGACTTCCTCCTGTCCACACTTGACCGCCTCTGCAGGTGTGTCCTTGAGCTGTGAAATGGACTCGAACGTTACCCAAGATGCTGGTGAGATGAGGCAGGATGGTGAAACAAGCAGACACCACTCCCTCTTCCCCATGTCCCCTCATTGGCCTTCCCCTGTCCTTTTCCTTGCTGTGACAGGAGATCTGCTCTCCTTGCAAGCAGTCAGGTCTCCTGTCTCTCAGCCCGATGACATCTTTCCTAAAGGTATTTAAATGCATTTTTACCCCAGCTCCAAGCCAGGAGGGAAGGCTGTGCTGCCTGGGCAGATGTTTGGTACCTCCAGTGCCTTACTTAGAAGCCTGGGTAAATCAGTTAACTGAGTGTTACATGAAACTCAGGCTGTTTTTTTCTTTTTATTCTTTTTTTTTTTTTTTTTTTTTAAAGAAGGAAAAGTTGCATAAATGCTCCTTTTCTTCCCAACTGGATCCTCAGGGGAATACAAGGGGTTAACGTAGGTATTTATAGAAACAAGTCAAGCTAATAACCACTTCGAAGCTGGGAGGGTGGCCGCAAGGTTATCAGCAAACACAAGGGTGAAAAAAAAAAATATGGTTTTTTAAGAATTAAAGGGCTGTTGTACCCCTCCCCTCTCACCCCAAAGTGTGGGACCATGGTGGCTGTTGGTACAGAAATGAAAGGTATTACAGGAGAGTCATTGTGTTACTCGGGCGTGGGGGGGAAGTGTCTGTATGTCTGTCTTTTTTTTTTTTCTTTTTTTTCCCCTCTCCTCTCTCTCAAACTTCCTGGTTGGTCAGGCTGGGGCTGACAAAGGGGAACCGGTCGTGTCCAGACACATTGCAGACTTCTGGCAAAATAGCCCAAGCTCACGAAAATTTACACATTTCCTGGCCCCCAGCCAGGCTGTACTTGTAGGACTTGGCATGGCTTTTCCTGCAGTTAGAAAAATAGCCTTCACCCCCCTCCTTTTCGTTTTCTTTTTTCTTTCTTTGGTGGGCCAGGGGATGGCAAGCTCCTGTGTGCTGGGTCAGGACTGCAGAAAAGAGTCAAAGTTTGGGTATGGGGAGCAGTTCCTGCCATGGCATTTCTCTGACCTAACAGCCTGCCTCACTCACTCTCGTATCCGTCATGACGGACGTGTCCTGGCTCCTGCCACCTCCATGTGAAGGACCACCTGATTGCCATGGGGGTGCAGACAGCTAAGGCTGAGCATCTTTTTTAGCTTGCAAGAGGAGCATGCAGGGGTGGTATGTCAGCTTGGAAATTAGAATTTTTGGGAAAAAAAGGATCATTTATTGCAATTTAATCTCCTGGCTGTGGGTTTCTGGCCAGCTCCTTGCCTTGGTTTCTCTGTAGGGGGATTGAAACCAGCCTCCCACCAGTCAGCAAGCCCTGTGTCACTTCCTTCCCCCTGCT
>NW_009952153.1:1444943-1446590 GCF_000747805.2 Chaetura pelagica | reverse complement strand
TCTTTCCACAGAGCAGACTTTAAAATGAATTTTTTTAGTTCATTAAAGGTAGTTTTGAAAACATTTTTAGTTCTGTAAAAAAAAAAAATTAGACTTGGTGGTGTAGGCTCAAAATCTGAGAAAACCCTTCCATTTGGGGTGGACAGGCTAATAAGATTGGTATTTAAAATACTCATATCCATTTTTGAGAGCTCTCCTTGGTGTTGAGACACCTCACAGCTCCTTCTCAGTGTTGCTCATAACCTTTGGAAACTCTGCCAGGATATGTTCTGGTCCCAGTCATCAGGGAGCTGTGGATCTGTGTCTGCCTGTGTTCCACTGGGAATATCATGCCAGCCCCTCCCTTGACACACATGTACTTCGTGGTGTGGAGTTTGGACCAACATGCAACATCTACAGTGTCAGCCAAGAGCAGGGAGAAGAGGGGAAGCTGGAAACTTTTGAACTGTTGCAGGACTGAGGTGGCTAGAGACTGGAAGTTCAATGTTCTTGGAGCAGGAAGGAGAAGCTTGGATGGAAAAATTCAAGACGTTGTACAGGGCTTTGAACAACCTGGTCCAGTGGAATGTGTTCCTGTCCATGGCAGAGGGTTGGACTATATGATCTTTTGTCACCGTTTGACTCAGATCTGACAACAATGCTCTCAATCCCCTCACCCTCCCATCCAGGTAGGGAAGGAGAGAGAGAAAAAGAGAGAGACTTGGCTGGATTGAAAACTAAACTACACAGCTTTAATTAAAACACGAATGATATAAGAGAATATATACAATTATATACAGATGTATTCAGGTATGGGCAAAAGCATCTCGCCCCCCCACCCCAGCACTCCCCTCAGATGGGATAGTCCCGAGGAATCCCGGAGTTGCTGCTGGAGAAAGCACAGAGTGATGAGGGTCAGGAGAGCTCGAGCCTAAGTGTCGACGTTGATGGATGGACGGAGCCCTCCCCAGACGCCGGCCATGGATGGAAGAGAGAAGGGGAGAAAAAAAAGGAAGGAAGTTGTCTTCTGTGATCTCCAACCTTCCCCCAAGCCTACGTAGGTAAGTGGAACGGAATATCTCTGGCCCATTTTGCTGTCTGTCTAACCCAGCCCCCTACGGGGGGGGTCACAGATCTCCCCGCAGTGTCTGAGCCGGCAGAGCAAAGGCGTGACCTTGGAGACCCAGCAGTTACAAAAACATTCCAGTGTCTTATCAACCTAGCAGAACACGCTGTTGCTAGTTAAAAGAAAGCTCACTGAAGGAAAAAAAAATAATTCAGCAAAAGGAAAACTGGCTTAATCCTGGCTCAAACCACGAGATTCCACCCCTTATTCCATACCATATATTACATATAGGCTCTGTACCTTACCAGCTGTCAATTTAAGGATTCTCTCCCAAAGTCAGATTACCTTGAGGTACATATTGTACTTCACCATCCTCCAGCATCACACACCAGGTATGTCCAGGTCCCTGAGCAAAAGCAACACCCCGGACAGGTTTACCTTTGCCTGAAGCAGGATAGACCCAAACACTTTTACCCAGCAGGTTTCTTTCTCATACCACAGGGACTTAATCCCCATCTGCAGTATGTAAAAGGTCTGACTGGGCAGGACCAGCCCGATTGATGGATCCCCTGGTATTAACTAACCAGGTGGCCTTTGCCAAA
>NW_009952153.1:1439862-1444851 GCF_000747805.2 Chaetura pelagica | reverse complement strand
TGGATCACCTGTGCAATAGTGTCCATGGTTAAGTCCACCCCTCGGTCACAAGCCCATTTGTATGTTGCATCTCTGCCCTGATGACCTGAAGCATCATGGGCCCACCAAGCCAGAAAACACTCACCCTTGTGTTCCCAGTCTAAGTCTACTTGGAACACTTGAGCAGCCTCATCTGCTCGTTGGTTGTGTCTATGTTCCTCAGTGGCTCGACTCAGAGGCACGTGTGCATCTACATGACGCACTTTTACCTCCAGTTTCTCTATCCGAGCTGCAATGTCTTTCCGCAGGTCAGCAACTCAAATAGGTTTACCTTTTCTCTGCTGGTTGTTCTGCTGCCACTTCTTTAGCCAACCCCACAAGGCATTTACTGCCATCCACAAGTCACTGTAGAGACAGTCTTGGCCACCTCTCTCACTCAGCAATGTCCAAAGCCAGCTGGATGGCTTTTACCTCTGCAAACTGACTTGATTCACCTTCTCCTTCAGCTGCTTGTGCAACCAGTCGTGTAAAGTCATAAAGGCTCCTTCTGACCTGAACCAATCTATGATTTTGATTAAAAATTTCAAAGTGCAGAAGTGGTCCTGTCCCTTGGCCCCTAGATGTCCACCCTCTTTTTTTTCCCTGGAATTGTAAAGCACTGAAAGGTTTGACCCTGAGGAGGACTTCTCTGTTTTTCCATGTAGCAGATATCTGAGCTTTACCGGGCTGCCTATGAGAAGATTTGCATGTTAATCCTCAGGGCTCACAGTAGGGATCCCAAAGTGTCTTGCACAAGCTAGAAGCAGTGATGTCTCTGCCTGTTACAGAAACTTGGTGGTGAAGCATTGCCTGCCCAGTGGTGTGAAGGACTGCTGCCTGGCCAGGGCTGGCACCTGGGGGCTGCTGCTACTCAGGGAGAGGGTGATTGGAAAACCCATATTTGGGTGCGAGCTCCCCTGCAGCTGTGGGGCGAAGGAAATGGATTTGGGATTTCAGGTGGAGAGCACAAGACTCACTTTCTTAGCTGGGAAGCAAAGAGGTGTATGTGCAGCAGAACAGCAGAGAACACCTTATGTGGATGGTGTGCAATTTCTTAGGAATGTGGCCAGGATGGCAGGATTAAGACTCTTATGAAATGCAACAAGGGATCTTTCATATGTGCATTGACTTTACCCACCTGTTGCTGGGGTTCAAGTTTGCTACTTTCTAAGGTGGCACCTGGAGTGTGGACCTGTTGTTGGTGCTGAGGGCAGTCTCATGCTTGCTATCTCCTGTGTCCTGCCACCCCTCGGTCACGAGCCCATTTGTATGTTGCATCTCTGCCCTGATGACCTGAAGCATCATGGGCCCATCGAGCTAGAAAGAGCTCACCCTTGTGTTCCCAGTCTAAGTCTCTTTGGAACACCTGAGCAGCCTCATCTGCTCGTTGGCTGTGTCTATGTTCCTCAGTGGCTCGACTCAGAGGCACGTGTGCATCTACATGACGCACTTTTACCTCCAGTTTCTCTATCCGAGCTGCAATGTCTTTCCGCAGGTCAGCAACTCAAATAGGTTTACCTTTTCTCTGCTGGTTGTTCTGCTGCCACTTCTTTAGCCAACCCCACAAGGCATTTACTGCCATCCACAAGTCACTGTAGAGACAGTCTTGGCCACCTCTCTCACTCAGCAATGTCCAAAGCCAGCTGGATGGCTTTTACCTCTGCAAACTGACTTGATTCACCTTCTCCTTCAGCTGCTTGTGCAACCAGTCGTGTAAAGTCATAAAGGCTCCTTCTGACCTGAACCAATCTATGATTTTGATTAAAAATTTCAAAGTGCAGAAGTGGTCCTGTCCCTTGGCCCCTAGATGTCCACCCTCTTTTTTTTCCCTGGAATTGTAAAGCACTGAAAGGTTTGACCCTGAGGAGGACTTCTCTGTTTTTCCATGTAGCAGATATCTGAGCTTTACCGGGCTGCCTATGAGAAGATTTGCATGTTAATCCTCAGGGCTCACAGTAGGGATCCCAAAGTGTCTTGCACAAGCTAGAAGCAGTGATGTCTCTGCCTGTTACAGAAACTTGGTGGTGAAGCATTGCCTGCCCAGTGGTGTGAAGGACTGCTGCCTGGCCAGGGCTGGCACCTGGGGGCTGCTGCTACTCAGGGAGAGGGTGATTGGAAAACCCATATTTGGGTGCGAGCTCCCCTGCAGCTGTGGGGCGAAGGAAATGGATTTGGGATTTCAGGTGGAGAGCACAAGACTCACTTTCTTAGCTGGGAAGCAAAGAGGTGTATGTGCAGCAGAACAGCAGAGAACACCTTATGTGGATGGTGTGCAATTTCTTAGGAATGTGGCCAGGATGGCAGGATTAAGACTCTTATGAAATGCAACAAGGGATCTTTCATATGTGCATTGACTTTACCCACCTGTTGCTGGGGTTCAAGTTTGCTACTTTCTAAGGTGGCACCTGGAGTGTGGACCTGTTGTTGGTGCTGAGGGCAGTCTCATGCTTGCTATCTCCTGTGTCCTGTTCTTCCAAGGAATGGACCATGGGCTTTGTCCATTTTAATCCAGCATAAAGGTCAGATCATGATTTTTACTGAGGCAGCATTTTGGTGGCTTATTAAATGTATTTGTTTGACTTTTATTCATCTGCTCTTCATAGCACAATAGAAAGCTACTGCATTGTTGCTAATTTTCTCCATGTAATCACTGAAGTGATTAGTTTTTTAATAAAATCCCTATTTCTTCCAGGCAAGAGTCCTATTGATGTACAAACATCCATGCAGCAGAAAGCACGGTGATGTTGCAGCTGGATCGCAGGTCACTTTACTGCTTATTTCTGCTTGCTCAGCACTTGTCTAACCCTGCAGAGCCTTACTCTTTCTTGTTAACAGCTTGGAGGTTTGTCCACATGGTGGTTGAGTCTCTCACTTATGTGAGTGCTTGGGTGCCACTGGATGAACTACCTGTACAAATGAGGATCCAGAAAGTACAGAGGTTTCTTGGGTGTTCTCTTCAGCTGAGGGGAAGAGGAAGACAAACCTTTTTGACTTTGGGGGGATGGTGGTGCTGTTCAGCTTCCTCTCTGCTTTGCAGTGATGAGCCATCCCCATTGCTGGCACCAGCCAGGTTCCCCTTCCACTTCTCTAGAGATGCCCTCAGCCAGCAAACCAACAGCGGAGAAGGAGAACCCAAAGAGGGAGCTGCTCTCTCAGGTTTGGGTGGAAAAAGGAGGGGAAGTTAAACCTTAGACAAGATGAGAACTTTTCTGTTGAGAGTTCAATTTTTTTCAGCTTAAAGTCCTGTTTCTACTACATACCTGGGCACAGACACATGTGAACATGTGCAAGTGTGCTTCTCTCTCCCTTTGTCCCAAAGAACATTAGACGTTTGCACAAGGGTGGCCGCAGTGGTTAGATCATAGAAAGAAGCACTTGGTAAACCCCATGCTGCAGAGCAGTCATGCACACTGATGAGCTGTCTTACAAGGATCTAGTTGTCCGTAGGGTGGACCTGGTGGCTTGCCATTAACCTCCTCTAGCAGAGAGATGGCTGTGATGCTTGGGCACAGTGTCTCACTTCTGACCTGCTGGCTTCGGATCCAAGTGAGGCCTTGGGCAGTTGATCTATCTACAGTCTGTTTAAATCCTCATTGGCATCAGACACGTCAGAGTTGCATGGTGCTGTAAGAGGATGGAGGTGATGAAGCCCTGGAACAAGTGCCCAGAGAGGTGGTAGAAGCCCCATCCCTGTAAATATACAAGGTCAGGTTCGATGGGGTTCTGAGCAATGTGATATAGTTAAAGATGTCACTGCTCACTGCAGGGAGGTTGGACTAGATGGCCTTTAAAGGCCCTTTCCAACCCAAACCTTTCCATGATGAGGCTGCCGAGTCTATAAAGGCACCATAGAATTGAGGGTGAGAGGTAACCCACTAGGTTGTTCTTAGGCTGCTTATGTCCATCTCAACCTGAAATGTGAAGGAAAATCTCTATATTGAGGGAAAAGCATGAGAGGAGAACAAAAGGTGGCAGAGGCCCACCCAGCGGTTACTCCCAAGGTCCTCATTTGCAGGAGCATCCTCCTTAGGGATGCATGTTAGACAAGCAGCTGATGGGTCTGTAGACCATGACAAGATGGGAACCACCCAGTGCTGTGCCCCAAAACTGGCCCCCATCAGGTGCAAATGTCAATGGATTAGCTGTGCTCATTGTTTTTTAATTAGGTGTCTTGAGCCTCAAACCTTAGATTTTCTGTATTTGTGGAAATTGACTGGGGAAAGCACAGCAAAGGCAGATTTGTTCCACCTGTTGGAAATCTCTTAGGGCAGGAGTGGGGATGGAGGTGTGTGGCATGGGGGCTAAACTAAAATGCTGGAAGAGTTTGCATCTGATCTGAATGGGTTTTGTGTGCTCTTCAGGACAATGTCTCCTTGCAAGCCTTTTTGAGCATGTGTGGAGTGGGACTGAGCTTTGAGTTTTACGAGGAAGGTGTTTGTCCTGCAAGTACAAATGTCTAATTAGACCTGACACAGCAGAGGCATTTCCCTGACATTTCTGCCACTGTCTTTCAATCCTCAGGAGCATGTAGGCTGGTGGGAGGCACCACAAACAGTGTCAGAAACAACATAAAATTCTCCATTAGCCACAAAACCCCTTCCCTCCCCCCCGGAAAAGAAAAGACCAACAAACCAACACCCAGGCCTCACACGAGTTTTATTAGGCACACTAAAAGCGAAAGCAGAAGGGTGGGGCTGGGTTTGTCGATCTTTGCTCGTTGAGAGGCATAAAATGGCTCATTTAAATTCTTAAGAACTGCATAGGAGGCAGGAGACACAATGAGGATCTTGGAGGAGAAAGGCCATCAGCTGAACAAACTAATCGTGTGGCAATCAAAGGGGAGTGACACAAAGCCTCCCGGGAAGCACTTTAGAGGAGGTCCCAGCAAGGCCCCTCTCAAGTAACACTTTAAATGCATTATACATTAAAAAAACCCCACAAAACCCAAAGGAACACTTAGCAGTAGGGAAA
>NW_009952153.1:1418815-1439183 GCF_000747805.2 Chaetura pelagica | reverse complement strand
GGAAAGGCAGGTCTGAGATATTCCTAAATACTTTGTGCTCCAAATCCATGGTGTGGCATCTGGGCCTCCTCCATAGGGGAACTCAGCAGAGTTGTGGCCATTGAGGGTAACTCCAAAATCCTGCTTAGCTGGTGAGTTTGATTATCCCTGGCATGCATGAAGAACATGTCCACACTTTGAGCAATCTCAGCAAGTTTTGCTCTGGAGGTTCAGTTCTCCAAGAAAGTGGATGCGGCAGGAGCACGTGGACATGATGAGGAACCAACCTGCAGAAACAAGGTTCATGCACTAATCCACAGCATCTTCTCTGCTTGCCTGGGTTAATAGACTTAAAAATAGAAAAAAATTTAAAACCCCACTACTTGTGAGGTTTGTCATCTTCGAAGCACTGTACAAGCATTAATTAGGCTTCACAACGTTGCTGTGTGGTGGGACAGTAACTTTTGTAGTGGTTGTTTCTACAGGTGAACAAATCAGGAGGGTGGGTTTTTTTTTTTGGTTAGCAAAAATGAAATTAAACATAATTTCTGATAAACAGGAAACTAAGTTAAGAAGGCAGGGGGAACTAAGTCTGCAAAGTCAAAACCAACTAGTGTTAAGCTACAAAATAGGGAAACGGGAGGTAGCAATAAGAAAAAAAAAATAAAATAATTTTTAGACACAGAAATACCCTGAGCTGCAGAAATGTTTGATTTTAACTAAAAGGCTAAGTTGTTCCATGGTGCAACTGGCTTTGGTAGAAGTTACATGTGGCCTCAAGGAAAATGTGTCCTTGAGAGAAGTGTTGGGAAGGATGACTTCAGGAGGTGAGAGACAAGCTCAGAAGTATCTAGTGCCTCCTTGATAGACACTGCTAAATAGAAGCCTTACAGGAAAGCTGGAGAGTGAGTTTTTAAAAGGGCATGGAGTGCCAGAACAAGAAGGATGGTTTCAGACTTGAAGAGGGCAGATTTATATTAGACACTAGGAAGAAATTCTTTACTGTGAAGCTGGTGAGACACCAGTACAGGTTGCTCAGAGGAGATGTGGATGACCCCCCCCTGAAATGTTCAAGGTCTTGGAGCAACCTGGGCTAGTGGGAGGTGTCACTGCCCATGGTGGAGGGGTTGGAACTAGATGAACTTTAAAGTCTCTTCCAACCCAAACCAGTCTGGATTCTGTGAAAATCATGTTTGGAGGGCAGGAGAGTTCTTCCAAGAGGCTTTCAGTCAGTCAATCAATCATCAGAGGGTCCTGATGCTGTAACTATGGTTTTAAATCAACCATTGTTCTTGGTCTACTCAAAGCCTTGGCATTAAAGCCCTGTCCATTTGTATTTGGAGGTCCTGTTGCTTTAGCTGGGCTTCACTGGGTAAGTCTTTATCTGTGTCAGGGAGGTAATGAATTCTGGCCACTTAAAAAAAAAAATTCCTACCAGTTTGGCACTGGTGCAATGGTGTAATTAAGTTTAGAGGAGTGCCTCTTGATTTCAGTGGGTGTAACTGGGAGAGCAGCATCACCGGTTTTGACCAGGCATGTCCACTCACATTTCCTGAGCAAGCAGCTTGTTGGGATTCCCACAAAGGCTTTTGAAACCAAATCGCTGCCCAGCCCCCAAGTTGCTGACTGTCTCCTGCAGGTCCTGTGTACCAGCATGCTGTGGCCCACATCCCCTAGAGAGGGGATAGCAGGCTCAGACCCTTCACAGAAAGGTCAACCCAGTGACAGTCCTTTGGGCTTTCATACTACAGATTCTCTAGAAAGCACTACTAGTACTACTGCTACACGAAAGTATTTGGTTATCTGCTGCCTTACAAGCAGGTGTGGTTATTGGTAGATACTCCACAAAGCACACAATAAGCTGTTTAAAAGTAACTTTGGGGATATTTGGCAGGATGTCATACAGCTCCACTTAAAAATATAGGCTTTTCCACTGGTTTAAGTCCCTGTTCCTTAACCTTTGTTATCTCATTTCTAGTTTATCTCCCTGGTCTAATTTGTTCTTGCTCGGAATGTTTCCATTTTCTTTAATTAAGCTGTTTCTTGGCAGTGTCTTTAAGAGAGGAGGCTTTCAGGAAGATGAGCATCTCTGTGCAACAACAGGGAGGTGGGCTTAGCAATGGTTTTACTAAGAGCTGCCACAAAAAATAAAAAACAGGACAAACTGGCTTTTCCTATGGTGGCTGAGCAGATCTTGCTTCGGTGTTTGGGGACAAGTGTGCTTTCTTTTTGGATGCACATCCTTCTGGACTGCAGGCTTATACGTGGTTGTGTGTGAGAAGATCTTTGCCGATTTGAACTTCTTGGCTCATGTAGGTTTCTTCTCTGTTGCTGCAAAAATGTTTTCTGTGTCAGTGCAGCAAACCTTGTGTGGCACTGGGATTTGTGTTGATGTTTGAAGATCTGGTGTGTTGGAGGCAATCTGATGGCACCACTTTTCCTTGGCTGCTGTATGTCTCGGGTGATGCTGTGGGATCCTGAGATGGGAAAAGGATGACCAGGGTTAGGTCTCACTTGTGATGGAGAGAATTTGTTTGAGAGCTCATATTTGAAGGTTTAGTACTGGGTATAGCTGAATAGTGAAAATTACCTGCTGAAAAACCACTTCTGAGTTAACTATTAGAAGTCATTATCTTCTGTGGTGTTGTGAAGTTGCAGCTTCAACAGTGTGACAAAACTGAGGAAAGAGGAGAAGGTCTGCCTGGGAAGAGGAAAACCTGTGGATGGAGGCATGTTTTTTTTCAAACATTGAACTAATTTACTGCTGCTGCAGGAACCAAAGGGCAGGAGCTTGGAGGTGGCCAAGTCAGTTACTTGGTCAGTCATAAAGATGCAATTATCACCCCTTGGCTGACCAAAGACTGTAAAAGGAGACTTGATGCCAGTATTTACTGTATTTTTCTCCCCCTCTATAAAAAGGACAGCCAGTTGTGAATTATGATAATAGCTGCGCTTTGGGTTTAGGACTTGCCTCCCTGAAATTTTCAGGACCACTAATTTGTGGTTACTTCAGTGCTAGAATGGACTTGGTGGTGGTGGCCTTTAGACTGACAATGCAGTAAAAGTTTAAAGCTGCAACTGCTTCGGAGCCAAAGAAAGAGAGAAGATAGAAACCTAAAGGTTAGTGTGAAATGCACTTTACTGTTATCTGTGAGAACAAATGAGTTAAAAAAATTTCAAATACCAGAATACCCTACAGGGAGGAGATATAACTATTAAAGGGCTGTTATAGCTGCAATAAATGTAGGAACAATAAAAATAAATTGATGAAGTAAATGTCAGTGCTGTTCCCCTGAGCTGCCCCCACACCTTTGTCCAAAAGTAGAACATCTCCAATTACAGAGGGTGGAATCAGCCTTCAATGACAATATGACAAGGACAGAACATAGAGCAGCGGCACAGGGAACACAATTATGCACAGCTTTGAAAAATTGTATCATAGCACAATGTATGGGAGAAATCAATTAATGATGCAGGGCCTCCACTTCTGTCTAATAATCCTGTAAGAGAAGGACAAACCCCCCCGCTTTGTGCCTTGGAAAGGGAGAAGGAAACAACGATGAAGAAGGATGACCCATGAGTGAAAGTCTGTGTAACAAATGGGTCAACATTTGCACACTTTGTTATGCAGATATTCCTCTCTACTCATTATGATTTTTTTTTTTTTTTTTTAAAATCATAGCTTTTAAGGAAGTATTTAACTGAAATGCACTTAATTGGTTAAATAACCCATTGGAAGGAAAAAAAAAAAAAAGATTTCTTTGGTTTAAAGGCCAAAGATGAGATATGCCAATGACTGAAATCCAAAGCAGGCAGCTGAAAGGGAAATGCAAAATTTGAGGAGTAAACAGAGTAGATGGTAGAAAGACGATTTATCTTGTGCAATTTACAACAGGTGCTAAACATTACGAAAACCAGAGCTATTAAGCAATCAAATTAAGCTATAATTAACAGAAGAAAACTGTGCAGGAATTCTAATTAATACATATCTGAGCACATCCATGATCCCTTCCGACAGCTTGGCTTTTGAAACCCCTGCAGCTTCTTGAGAATATGCAAAGTGGTGGGGGGAAGGCTTTGGGAGCATGCAGGAGGTGACAGGTGTCACCAGAGATGTCCCCTAACAGCCACAGGCTTGGGAGGGATACTTGAATTTGGGATACATTATTCTGAGATGGTAGTGAGACAGATGCCCCTTTTGTTTGAAGATCTGGTTGAGGGAAGTCCGTAACAAGCTGAGCTTCGTCCTCCTGTGTGTGTTCACCCTCCGTGGCGGTCCTCCCTCCCCCAAGAGGTGCCGTTTCTTCCTAACCATCTCTTTCTAAGTAAGACCTTGTTCCCCAAGTCAGTGTTGGAGATGGACAGCTGACAATGGTTGTGCTGGAATGGAGGTGCTAGGGTGAATGGAGGTGTTATGGTGGATGACGTCGCCCTTTCTGACATCTCTGATTATGAGGCTCCAGGTGGGCTGGAAAAGTGTGTTCATTTAAAAGTCTCTCTGAGACTGGAAGCATCGTTCCTGAAATGGATGTATTTTAACCTCATGTGCATGGATGTCCCAAAGCTAAGTGTTTGTATGTCTGTCTGCAGGATCAGGACCTCAGCGATTAATAACAATTAGCAATTGATTAATTGCTCCCACCAGGTAGAGATGCAAACCTCTACTTTATCTCTGGAGGTACGGTATGGCAAATTAAAGAGCGTGGTGTGAGCTTTTAAAGTGAATATCTTTCCCTTTCATTGGCTGATGTCTTATTGTCAAAGTTTACTTGTTTAATTTTGTGGCAAACTCTCTCTTTTTTTCTTATCTTTATTCAAATTTTTGATTTGTAAAAGATTTCAGTGCTTGTTCAGTGATTAACGGCACAGGTGAGGGAAGGAAAAGGCAAGGAAACACTGGGAGAAGAAGCTGTTTTTGGGGCTCGTGGCAAGGGAGAGAACCCAGGCTGACCCCAGAGTGAGGGGATCAATCCACCCCCATCTCCAATTCCAGTGCCCGGAGGACATGCAGAAATCCCACCATGTGAGGGGAAAAAGGACACCCAGCACAGGCAGGAATTCAAGCAATTAATCCTTTACTTAAAGAATAATAAGCAGACAGATTTTTTTTTTTACATACCAAAAGTGGGAACAAGGTAAAAGGGGTTAAAAACTAAAAAGCAAGGACAGCAGACACCAATTAACACAATGCTAATTGACAATTTCCCCAAGCCTCCATGAAACATGTCAGAGCTATTTCCCCAATTACTAATTAAATCAAACTGCATGCACAATACTAATTTCCCGAACTTGGGGAGCTCAGTAGACAAATAAAATGTGAAATGAACTTAAAAGTGTTGCTGAAGTGCAAGGAGGATAAGGAACTTAAAAGTGGTTAAACTTTTTCTCTGGATTTTTTCTTTAAACTTCTGGCTTGGTTGGAGAGTTAGATGGGGAATCCTCATTAAAGTGGGTGTCCCACTTGCTGGATGTGATTAACACCCTGAAAGAAGGTGATTACATGAGGCTGGTCCACCTTGATGCTGCAGGAGAATTTTTTCATGAAAAACAGTCTAGAACAGGATGCTTAAGTATCCTTGTATGGCCCACAGGTATGGAGCAGAGCCCATGTTTAGAGAAACTCTTCTCTAGGGCTGATGGAGATGTGGAGGTACCAGCTTCTGCTGAGCTGCACCATGATGTGGCTGGGGACAGGTATGCTGCTCCATAAAGGTTTTGAGGGATGCTGGAAATGCTGTCTTCGCTGAGGTGTCCTTGCTCCTTTGCAGGGCTGAGGCAGCCCTGGGAAGATGGGCAGGAGGAGCAGAAGGACAGCTGAAAGTCTTCCCATTTATTGGGCTTTATCAAACCACTGACCCCTCCTCTGGCATGAAATAAGGATGAAATAGTAATGCAATAGGTTAATGCCAATAATTAAAGAGAGTTTAAAAATGAGCAGGAGACTGAACTGTGTGTGTGGGTGGCTGGAATGGTTGTTTGATGTGAAAGTCAATGACTGAATTATTCAGAGAGAGTGATTTCGAAATGATAATTTTGCATTTCCCATAGCCAATTTTGATTTATTACTGCCACACCCGATAGCCTGGCAGGAGCTGGGAGTGGTGCTTGGCTCTGCCACTGCTTCCTTCTCTCCTTTTGGCATGAAAAAGCTCAGGGACCTGAAACCCACCCCAGCGTGGGGACTTGCCTTCCTGTTTCAATCTCTGGGGGCAAGGGACAGTTGGAGTTTTTCAGAGGGAAAAGGTAGGGAAAATTTGTTTTAAACAACACAGGTTGTGTATTGACACAGTAACTTACTGCTTGGGTGTGTTTCTGGATGTGGGCAAGAGCTTGGAAACCATCTGGATGCTGACTTGGGTGTCATGGTTTTGACTTTGCATCATGCCTGGAAATGCACTTAGCTTCATACAGAAGTATCTGGTGAAGCTTGTTCCTTACTCTCCTCATTTGTGTTTTCTCCCAGTCCTCCAGGCAGGTTTGCAGGATTCATTTGATCACTTTTACCTTGTCCAAGACTGTTTTCCAACCTCCAACTCAGGATGCTGAATGCAAGTTGGCCTGTAAATCTCCTGTGAGGATGCAGTGTCCTGGGATGCATGGTACTTTTTGTACCTGAGCATGCCAAAAGTCCTGCAGGGACATGCTGGGGGCATTAGGGGGTTTCTGCTTTTTAACCACGAACAAGAAGTAAGGACAACCCATGGAGGGATCCTTGACCCATAGCTCCAGTCTGGACACTGTGCACAGGGGATGTGGCCACTGGGACACGTGTGAGCCGGTATTTGGAACAAGGTGGCTTGAATTTGGGAACATTTCTGTTGAGAATTCAAGAGGGAAACTACCAAAAATAGTGGAGGTCCAGATTCCTTTTCCTGACACACAAAAGATACCCATCACTGGTTTGGAAGGCCAAGCTGTTAACTTTTTCTTTACCTGTTGGGGCAGGTGTGGTGGGACCATGGTGCTGCTGAATATAGCTGAGGTGGTCTGGGAAATGGGATGCTCCAGGGAATGCAAGCTTATCTGTGCTGCTGCCTTACAGGCCTGCTTTGAGATTTGAGTGTCACTCGTCCCATCCCACATTAGAGGCTCAAAGTAAACTTTTCTGAGCATAGAGGGGCTTTTCGTTTGTGTTAAGTTTGAAAAGATGGAGGGAGATAAATAAGTTTGTTCCCTCTCCCTTCCCACGATCCCATCTTCCCCTCACCTCCCCAGTTTGTATATCTAAATGCCAAAACCTTGTGTCCTCTCCTGTACCCTGCTGCATCCCTGGGAACCTAGAGCCTCGCAGGTCTTTGGGGTCTTTACTGTATTTATTCTTTATGCCTGGAAGACAGTGGATGGCAGGAAAAGGGCTGGAGAGGGGCAGAGGGATGTGTTAGGGTTAGGAGTGGACTTTATCCTCCCATTGGGGCTGTTCCCATTGGCATCAGCAGTTAAATACCTTGTGGGGACAAGTACTGCCACTGGAGGGAAGACTCTGTGGTCCCACCCTCCTGCATCCTCAGGGAGATATCTGTTATGGAGCATCACTCTCCCAGGGTAAATGGGTGTTTAATTCCTTATGAGAGGTACAGCGGCTGTGGCCTGGGAGATGGTGGGACAACCTTGGGATCTGTAGGATGGTCCTGATGCTCGTCCCTTGTCCTCCAGGAGGAAGCTGCTGGTAGTTTCAGAGGAGGCTTCTGCCTCTCTTCTTGTGATCATTAATTCTGCCCGGGGCCAGGGAGATCTTCCCTAATGAAAGCTTCAGCAAGATTGGTTTGTTGTATGGAAAAGCTTCAGTTCCAGTGAATCAGCAATTTCTGATGAAAAATCTTTCTGTGGGAAAATTCCCAAGCAGCTCCGACTCTGACCTCTGCAGGGCTGCCTTCCTCCCAGCACATTACCAGGATTTATGTGATGTGTGCTCCTGTGTTTTATTGTTCTACAGTAAAAGGAGCTGAGGGATGAGTTTTGACTGTCCTGGGCTCAGAAGCAAAGCAGCTTCATGGGACTATCTAAACTCACAGAGTTGAACCCAGGTCCTTGCTGTGGAGTGGGTGGGTTGCTAGATCATTGAGCTCCTGGCCAGCTTGAGCTTGCTTGGGGTGAGTTTTCATCTTGCCTTACCTGGGGCCATCTTCTCCTTTACCTGTTCTGGTGAGTGGTCCTGCAGAAATATCTTTAGTGCTGTCAGCTTTCTAATTAGGAAAGGAAGTGGTGGCTGCATCATAAGTTTGTGGTGTATTTTCTGAAGGCTAGTGGTACAGAGGGGATGCTGGCTTACTTGCTTATGCTGTGGACCTGTTATGATTGCCTTAGTGGCAGTAAATAGCCATGATAAGACAGTTTCTTCTACAGAAAATTTCAAAGCATGAAAAGAAAAAAAATAAACCAAACCCATTTGACAACTGTAGCCCTGGTGTATGGGTAGTGTAGTATTTGCTTAAGGCAGCAAGAACAGAAATCCTGAGCTTGGGATTAAAGTGAAATCTGCAGAATGCTATCACCATCCTCAAAGCGTGCAATTACACAAGCCAGTTCTAACTTTATAAGCACCTGTATTTACCTCTTTAAGCACCACAGCAAAAGGAATGTGATAGCAGAAGGACTCTGAAAGGCTTGCCCACAAAAGAGGACAGAAGTATTACAAAAGGCGTAACATCTAAGTAGGGAGAGCATCGCTGGTGTACCTTGTTAGGGCTGAGAAGCCTCCTTGTAGATAAGACCTTCGCTGTATGAAAGATTTCATTAATTTTAGTGGAGATGGTAGTTAGGAGTTTTGGAAAATATAGGAAAATCCCAGGCTGGATGGAAACCATTGCAGCTCATCCTTCCCATGTCAAACCTTCATGAACTGTGTACTGAACAGCTGCTGTACAGATACCCAAAGGTGAGTTTACCTCAAGGTGAAGCAGCAGGTTGGGAACAGAGGCAGAACTGAGAGCTCGAAGCTCAGGCTGCCCAGAGTATGGCCCATCCAGAAGGCCAAGCTCCTTCTCTGTAATCATAGGGAAAAGTAATCAAATTACTGCCTTTCATGTCACATTAGAGAAAATGGATACTAGTATGATGCATATTAATATAATATGATGGGAAATTGCTAATACAATTAGACCATCACATTTTATTAGTACCAGAGTGACAACTCACACTGAAGAACAGCTCACTCAGGCCATGGCTGGGAGAAAGCACGAGCATAGTGCCAGGCATGGGGACAGTTATTTAACTTTTTAAAAATCCCCCTAAGTGTTTGGTCACTTGAGAAAATATTATGCCAGCCCTTTATAAATATTGCCTGGATTCACTGTGAAATGAGTCCTCCTCTCAAAAGTTGTGTGCCTCTTGTATATACATTTTTCTTCCCATGGATATGCAGACATAAGTAATATGAGAAATTAAAAATACACAATATAGAGGACGACAATATAATTTTTCCTTAATGCATTCTACCTTTTCATTTGGGTTTGTATCTTCTTTATTCTTTATCAAGTTCTAAAGTGATCCTGTGCAAATTTTGTGGTTTACATATTGTATGAACTATCCCACCACAACCTCCTATAGCAAACAGTAGTGATTAAATAGCAAGGATATATTTTGTAATTATGACATACTTCAGACTTCCTTGAATGTCATGCAGTGTATTTAAATAGGGATGATTAAAACATCATCCTTGGAAATATCTATAACAATAACATCATTACCATATTATTAATAGTATATAATAATATTGTCATATTTGAACACAGTTAATATATAGCAATATAAAATAATACACCCATATATAAAATATATAAAAGTATAAAAAGATAATAACAATATTTAATGTTAATAATATATAGGTACTGGAGTGTGCCCAGAGAAGGGCGATGGAGCTGGGAAAGGGTCTGGAGAACAAATCTGATGAGGAGCCTCTGAGGGAAGTGGTGTTGTTCAGTATGGAGAAAAGGAGCCTAAGGGGAGACCTTCTCAGTCTTTACAATTACGTAAAAGGGGCTCGGAGCCAGGTGGGGATCAGCCTCTTCTCCCAAGTAACAAGGGTTGATGAGGGAAAGGCTATGGATCTTGCCTACCTAGACTTCTGTAAGGCCTTTGACACTGTCTCCCACTGCCTTGTGAAGAAAAATCTGGCTGCTTGTGGCTTGGATGGGCGTGTGCTCTGCTAGGTAAAACACTGGCTGGAAGGCTGGGCCCAGAGAGTGGTGGTGAATGGAGTTCCATCCAGCTGGTGGCTGGACACAAGTGGGGTTCCTCAGGGCTCAGCGTTGGGACCACTTCTTTCTAACATCTTTACCAATGATCTTGATGAGGAGATAGAATGCACCTTCAGTAAGTTTGTAGACAACAAATTTTGGGGGGATGGCAGTGGGGAGTGTTGATCTGCCTGAGGGTGGCAGGGAGACTCTACAGAGAGACTTGGACAGACTAGATCAAGGGGCCGAGGTCAGTTGTATGAAGTTCAACAAGACCAAGTGCTGGGTCCTGCATTTGGGTCACAACAACCCCATGCAATGCTACAGGCTTGGGGTAGAGTGCCTGGAAAGCTGCCCTGCGGAAAGGGACCTGAGGGTTATGATTGATAGGCAGCTGAATATGAGCCAGCAGGGAGGAGGTTTAGACTAGGCATTAGGAAGAACTTCTTCACTGGTTCACTGGGAGGGTTGTCAGACACTGGAATAGGCTCCCCAGGGAGGTGGTTGAGTTACGATCCCTGGATGTACTTAAAAGTTGTCTAAATGTGGCACTTGGGGATATGGCTTAGTGCTCGGCTTGGTAGAGTAGGGTTAATGGTTGGACTTTATTATCTTGAAGGTCTTTTCCAAACTAAGTGATTCTATGATTCTAAGTGATAGAACAAGAGGAAACAGCCTCAAGTTGTAGCAGGGGAGGTTTAGACTGGATATCAGGAAAAATGTCTTCACTGAAAGCATTGTCAGGCCCTGGAACAGGCTGCCCAGGGCAGTGGTGAAGTCACCATACCTGGAGGGATTTAAAAGATGTGTAGATGTGGTGCTTGGTGGACTTGACAGTGCCAGGTTAATGGGTAAATTTGATGATCTTGAAGGTCTTTTCCAACTAAAATGGTTCTGTGATTCTGTATCAAAAAGCATGTCATGGATTTACTACAGCAAGCAGATGCAATTTTTAAAGACAGTACCCAGCTAGGTGACTGCACTTCTGTTGACTTGGCCTTTCCCCATTGGGTTGTCATTGCCCTCCTTTGCTACCCAGGGTTCCCTTCAGCCTCAGTTTCTCACTCCCCAAATAACAGTCTTCACCCATTTCATCACACTAGAACTCACAGTTATGATGAAGTGTTAAGGGAAGTTATTAAAAACACATGTGGGAGAACATCTCTGTGTGAGCACACAGGGTTGTGCACAGAAACACTGTCTCTTTAATGGGGTGACAAACAGCTATAAACCCAAATCACAGCTATTTTTGTCATATAAATTAACATAAGAGAAACTATGAGAAACGGAAACACAACACACTGTATTTCTGAGCTTTAACTGACTAGCAAATTGTGAACATCTTTCCTTTAAATATTTCACAGGGCCTTACACTTCCAGAGATGGATCTCCTCTCTTCAGTCTTGCACAAGTATTTGGTGCCATCCTCTTCATACTGCACTGATGAAACTATTTTCTAAAGCCCCAAGCCCTGCTAAATGGGTAAAAACTGACTTATTTTGGGAGTGAGAAACGGAGGCAGAAGAGAACCCTGGGCAGCAAAGGAAGGCAATGATTATCCTCAGCCTGGGGAAGCAGTGAAGAATGTCATGGTGTGGGCTGGCAGCAATGGTGGGAGCCTCAAGCCTAATTAAAAATACTGGGGTATTTATTTTATTTTTTTTTGGTGTGATAACTCACCAAGTATTCCAGAAGAACCATGCTTGTGATTCTGCCCATTAAAAGAAATAAAATATTTATATTTTGTATTTACTTCAAAGTTTTTTTCAAACTCTTTCTAAGCACTTAAACATGTGAGCAGGTGGTGGGCCAAACTGGAAAAATAAGTGTGCTGATGTTCAGAGACACAGACTGTGTGAATATTTGCAGGTGCTTTTGAAGCATAAGGTGGGCTTCTATGACCCTTTGCCATGGCCTTCTGTGACCCTTTGTCATGGGCTGCCAAAGGGACTTTAAATACCAGCAGAGATCTCTGATTATTCCCATTGATTTGGAGATACTGGTGTAACTCTACATCCCGAAGGGCCAGATCTGCCCAGGTTTGAATACTCTGGACTGGGAACAGAGTGAAGCACCTTGCCCACCTCTTGTGTTCAGAGATATTTTTTGTTACATTCCCCAGTTGTTCCCTAGGAAGTTTATTAAGATGAGATAAAGTCTTTGTTATCCTACTGATGTGGGGAAGAATCATGCTTAATATTTCGCATCTTCAAAGTGCTTTACAAATATTAAATAATTAATCTGCCCAAGAGTTGAAGAAAAACTCTCATCCTTCAACTTATACACTGGGGAGTGGAGGCTGAGAAATCATGTTTTCTCCAGGCCAGAAAGGGAGGTGCTACCAGAAAATGGTGGGGATAGGGATCCATTACACGTGGTCCCATTTTGGGTTAATCTGACCACTGGCCAGTGTGCCTGGATGGTGAGATCATAGCACTTGCACCAGAGATGAAGCGCTCTCACCATGCTTGGGACCTCACTGAACAGAAAAGCAGGTACCTGGCATTTCCTCCAGCATCTCCTGGAAAAAACCCACGTTTTGCCTCGAAAGAGAAGAGCTTTTTTTTTTTATTCTTTATTTTTTCCCTGGTGAGGAAGGTGCCGGAAGTAACTGAGTGTGTGATGTGGGTGAAGGCTGGTCATTATTTGATTTTGCTGGGGGAGGTTTGAGTTAGGTAGGGTTCCCTGTGGGTTATCCAGATGGGGACCTGGAATTGCAGCCTGGGAGCAAGGATATGGGCTTTGCTTTCTGGAGCAATATGGAAAAATAATAATACAAATACATTTTATAGACGCTTTCCAGAGGTTAGAGACTTTCCATAAGCTCTGAGAGAAGACCTTTAATGTAGGTAAGTGTTGTTTCCTTAAGCTCATGATTTATGGTGTGATGCATGATGGAGCTGGGAAGGTTTTCCATGGAAGTGCCTTAAATATTGAGATGTTTTGCATTGGGTATGGGAGGGAGGATATCCCAGATCCCAGCTAGTCTTAGCAGGGCAGGCCTGCCCTTGGCCATGATGGGCCAGCAGAAACAGGGGCTGGAAACTGGGTTTCTCATCACCCAGGGGAATGTCCTCAATGACTTGCTTTTGGCTATTCTGGGATGACTTTTTGTCTCACTTCTTTGGGCCAGAAATGTCATCCTGGAACCGAGAAACTTTTCACAGTGAAGGTCACATTGAAACTGGTGTATTTAGCAAAGAATCCAAAAGAAAAAAATAAATTATGCCCAGCTTTTACCCCAGATATTCTGGTTTTTGCCCTTCATCTCAGCCAGAATGTGCTCTTGTGAACAGCAAGGGCTGCAGCATACTCGACCTAGCAATGAAGTCCCCATCTTGTTACTTTGTTTTTTCCTTTTCTTCCCTTGTGGGTCCAGTGCTGGGCAACTAAAACTCATTCTGGCTTTATCTGTCTTCCACAAAGCAGGCCAGGCAACCCTGTTATTTCCACACAATTCAAGCAGTGTTGTGATATGTTGTGTTTTTTTCTTTTTCTTTTTAATCACAGAGGGCAAATCCCAGAATAGAGCATAAATAAATAGATGATTTTAGAGGACTGTAGATCATTGAGTGAGATGCAGAAAAGGCCCCTTGTTTTGAAAGAGCAGCATGAAGCTCAGGGACAATGAGTCTCGAAGCCGGCTGAAAATCTGGGATGCTTTGAGGCTGTGTGTGTTGGGTGAACTTTATTTACATTTGGCACCAATGTGCTCATGTGTGATGCCAGCAACTGCCAGGGTACGTGGATGGAGCTGAATAAAGCTCAGCCTGGGTTGATAGAAGGAAATGTTGAATCAGGCTGGAGATGGTAATTTCCAAGCCTTGGTTGGGTTTTGAAGCCAGCCTGGCTTCCACAAGGAAAATCCCTTTTTGTCCTTTTTTTAAGAAGAAAATTCCAGATTTCCCTCACCATAATAAACACAGATAGCACCTGTGTTGCAGTTTTCATAAGGAGGGAAAGCTGTAATAACAATTCTCCCTATATTTAGTCTTCTTCTCATCTCCCAAAATCTACTGCTCTATTTTAAGTCACTTGATACTACCATCAGTTTCCCCTTTCTCAAACAAACTTAAGCAAACTCCATCAGCTTTTCTGGAAAGAGGGAAATTTATCAGCCTTGGGCAAGAGCAGCAACAAAAAAAACCACCTGAAAACTCTGCATCAAAACTCCTGATGGTTGATCATGCAGACATATACATTTAATAATACATATTTTTAGCTTGGTGAATATATCTTATTGGGGTCAACACCTAGGTGCTGCTAAAGGGGAAGGGAAGTGGAAGCAGCTCATTTGCTGCCCAAGTTGGAAAACATGGTGTTTGCAAAGCAGTGTCTTGGAAAACTCTTAAATGGTTGCATATGACTGAGCTCCATCTTCCCCCCTAAATTCACTACTTTGAATACAATAAAGTTGCTTTGAACTTTTTCAGTTATTTAACAACTTTCAAGTGGAGAAATATTTGGGTATTTTAATTTCATTTTTGGCTCCTTTTTTTCCCCCCTTTCTTTTCCTTTACCTCCATTCTGTTTGCTAAACAGTAATTGCAGATCTTTCCTGCCACCTTTAATACTCCCAGCTAATTATCCTGAAATAAATCTCTTTCAAGTCTGCATGCCAGCAGTTGTGGGATATGAGAGGCTCTTTCAGCTCCCGGCTGCCTGTCACTCAAATGGGCCTCAGCTGCAGCTCCAAATGATGAGTATTAGTCTCCCGCTGGGATGATTCTCCCAATCTCCCCACTTCCAACAGCATCTCCCAGGGCTGCACCACGCTCCTACCTGTTAGCCTAATCTGGGATTTTCTTTTGCGAATGCTGTTATTTTGAAAGGGGGAAGAGGATTCCTGGGAGAAAGGCACTCAGTTAACCTTTTCCTAATTGCCATTCAAAGCTGAAAGGATGGGGGAAAAAAATAAATAAAATAAGCTAGTGGGTGTCACTGCAAGGGAGGATGGCTGAGGAAAGATGGAGGCAGAGGTGGGGTCCCTCCCTGACCTCCTGTGGTTATTTCTTTGGTCAAGGTAAGATTTTTTTTTTTTGGGGGGTAGACTTTCAGTTTAGGAGTTTGCCTGTGTGATTTCCAGCTCAATACTTGATCAAATACAGTTGTCACATAGTAGGCAGAGCTAAATGCTCCATCATTAATTTATTATGTGCTAGCAGTAAGAGCAAAGGCTGTTTAAAAATGCCACTTAAGCTTGTGCTCACACATGAGTTTGTAATTTGACCATAGGACATACATAAAATGACATTGTTATGCATTTCAAAATATGGTTTTAAATTAAACAACTATTAAACTATTAGTATTTAAAGTGCTTCCTTCTCTCTCCCTCTCCCTCCCTCTCCTCCCCCCCTGGCTCTACATGTGCTTTTTAATGACTTAACAATTGGATTACCTCAAAAAACAGCCTTGCTGGGGCATGCTGTGTGGATGCATCCTGGCTGGGATGGGGCTACCTGTTGCTTTTTGGTCTCTGCTGATGGTGAGTTCAGTAGTGAGGATGCTCAGCAGGTGACATGGACATCCCCTGGCTGTGGGTTTGCATCTCCACCTTGCTCCTGGAGCAAAGGATTTTGGTTTGCCACTAAAAGCACACTTAAGTTGCTTGGCTGGCCTTGAGTTCCTCTTCCTAAAGAACTGTTTCTCACTCAGGGATCCTACTCTGAACCTGTGATGGGCTACACTGAATTAATTCTATTAACTGGCACAGGAATTCCTTACTGCCAAATTATATTTCCTGGGTCTGTAAATCATTTTTCTGCAGCTTTCCCTGACAGTTATGCAAGTGACCTTTTGATTTCACCGTTGTTTTTTTTTTTTTTTATTATTTATGACCTCACCACTCTACGGCTGTGCATAATACTGAGCTTGGGTAGTCATGTGGGATGCTTGAGAATATAGGATATTTTATAAATATGCATACACATTAAAAAAAAAAAAAAGAAAACAGTGTAAAGTTGAATGTTTCAGACTTTTGGAAACATAATGTTTACACAAAGTCTATGTTACTTTTCAGAGTTTATTTCTGGGTATTGTCACTTCCAGAGAAAGAATTGCTTGAAGCCTTTCCTTTCTTCTAACTGAGTATCTGTATAATTTTTTAATTTTTTTTTTTTTTTTTTTTGGCCAGGCTGAGTTCTGCAGAGGCCAAACAATCACTGGGTTAACTGGGAGCTGTGGATGCTGTGTTGTATCAGGGCTGGGAATTCCCTCAAGGAAATGGGACTTGGACTTCCCAACCTCTGTGCTGGGCTTTGGGGTTGTTTATTGCCTTAGGCACAGCACTTCTGCAGAAGCAAAAGCAGTTCCTGGGTGGGGATGAGACTCTAAAAGCTCCTGGCTCCTGTGCAGAACTCTACCCAGACTGGAACTCTTGCCTTTTTGCCTGTCCCAACAGGTCTGAGCATAAAATACTGTGAGTTCAACTGCTGTCCTAGGCTGGGAAACCATCTTGGCATCCCAGTGCTTGATCTGTATGTCTGATTAGAGGTGAGGGCTGTCCATGGCAGCACTTGCAGGCACAATTATAGCACCTGCAAAAAACCAAGGGAGCTTGGTTTTCTCATTTGGCTCATCCTCTGGGTGCAAGCTTTCCATAAATACAAGGAGAATGTCTGCCTTGACATGGGTGAGGGCCCCTCTTGGGAAAGGAAGCAGCTGAGAAATGAGCTCTACCACTGTCTGTAAAAACCTGCAGATCAGAAGAGATCGAGGCTCTGGCCCTTCTGAAAGATTTGAGGCATCGTGGTTGACTTGTGCAAGAATTTGTGAAAGTAATAAATTGAGGTTTCCTGCAAACCATCTGGTCTATTCAGCTCTTATCTTGCTCCGCAAGAGGTGAAAAAACTCTCTGTGGTTCTCCTTTGCCGTCTAACAAATATAGATACCTATTCATAAGGAAATACTGAAATAGAAGTTTCAAAGTATTCTCGTGTTTATTCCCCAGTGCTGAATTAAATATATTTTGGAGTTCTTTAAAATGCCCTTCTCAGTCCCAGTTAGATAGCAGTGTGGAACAAGCATCTGCCTTGCTCTTACATGGACGTTTGTAGAGCTCGTGCCAGGGACGAGGTTTCCAATCCTGGCAAGCAAAGCCCAGGGTGAGAGCCACAGACAAACTGTGCCTTTGCATGGTGCCTCTTACACCTTCTGTGGTTTAATCCCAAATCCAGACTTAGCCCTTGTAACTCCTGTTGGTGTAGGAGGCATTTGTAGTTGCTTGGTAGCTCAGGAGTGTATCTGTGAGGGGCTAAATGTGAATGCCTTGGTGTACCCACACCTGGCATCATGTAGCTTGGCCCTAACCATTCTGTCCCCAGCAGAGGGGAATATATGATGTGTGTGCAACGTAAAAGCTAATGTCAGGATGCGGCTGAACCTGCTTCAACATCTTCACCTATTGTGGCTGATGTAGCTCAGATAATATCCAGGTATTGGCATCACTTGCATCCTTCAAAGTCTGCTCCTTCTGCTTCTGTTTTGGTCTCTAGGCCTTCCTGTTTGCTCTGCATCCACCGCCTTTGTCTTAAAATTATGGCCTATCCATTATTCTAGTTTCTGTGCTGCAACTTCCAAAACCAGGAAAAAAAAGTTTTGGAATCCTTTCACTGCTCTTGGTGTGCTTGCCCACAGCCTTTCTGAAATAAATCAATAAATAATGCTTCTTATCTCCCTAAAAATTAAATTAAACCTAAATTTCTCTGGGGAAAAGGCTAGGCTAATTACAAAGCCACCAATGCCATATCCTTCATTTTAGTTTTTAAAGTTTAGGATGAAACTTAATATCTGAGCCCTCCTTTTTGGGGCGCAAACTAGTCAGAAGTAGAGAGGCTGCCAAACGCACCGAATGTTACTCTTCCCAAAAGTTTCTGTCAATTAACTCCTTGCAATGTTTAGTGGTGGGACTGTGAAGGAGAAGACAGTGCTGCTCCTGCCTGGAGCCAGCTGAAATCTGGATGTTGAGCATGGTTAAGGTTTGGTGGGAATTTTTTTCTGCTTGAACACTGGGGGCTTCATCCTCTGGACTCAGCATGTGCAAAACACGTTCACTTGTCTGGGTAGTAAAAATAGTAGAAAAAAAATTGTTGAAGTCCTGGAGATGGATGTGAAAATATATATTGAATCTCCTAACAAGAAAGCATTATGTTTATATATGAAAACAGGATGGTGAACCTTCTGATGTCCATGAGCCATGTGTTGGACATTTGGAAGTGAAACTGCTCCAGATAGAGATTAAACTGTGAATTTGAATGCAAAATTATTCACCACTTGCTACATTGCCTGCAGCATCTCTTGATCCTCTCAGGATCTATTGATCCCTACAGCCACACCCATATTTGACATCTATACCCAACATGAGTGCATGCCCTCTTATTCAGGGTTTTTACTGGCCACCTCTCTTCAGAGTGGAATGGGGGAAATGCTTAAATATCTGTGGTGAGCCTGGCTGCTTGGTGTAAGTAGAATAATTCTTATTGGAGAATTATAATGCTAAATAATTAACTTCTAAGGACCTGAAAGGGAAAAAAAGCTCACTCTAAAGGATCCTAGGGTGTTGTCCCTGTCTTGTTCTGCATACAATACAAACCACTGTAAAAATATGCATGATACTTATGCATGATACTTATGGCCTTACTCTTTTTCCAGCAGTGATATCTTCTTTATATTGGAAACTTAACTTTAATGAAGCAGTGAAAGGAGGAAATGCAGGGCAAGATTTTAAATGGGGGGCAGAAATAAAAAGAGAGAGAGAGAGGGAGGAAAGAGAGAGATAAAGAGAAGGATGGAAAAAGAGAGGAAGAAAAGAAGGAGGAGGAAGAGGAACAAAGAAAAAGAAAGGAAGGGAAGAAGCAAACTGCTCCTAAATAGGTGGGGGAGAGATGCATCCATCATGTGCCTTTTCCAGTTTGAGGAGCTGCTTTGGTGCCCATCATGAGGCTGTCTCTGGTCAAGTGGCATGGAAAGCTTTTGCAAGAGAGACAGGGCAGGTAAGCATCTGATTTACCACAGAATCACAGAATCATTTTGGTTGGAAAAGATCTTCAATATCATCAAGTCCAACAGTTAAACAAGCACTTTAGCATACTATGAAATCATGTCACTCAGCACTACATCTACATGTCTTAAATCCCATGGCTCCAACGTTCCCTGGGCAGTGTGTTTCAGTGCCTGACAACCATTTTGGTTAAGAAATTGTTCTTAATATCCAATCTAAACCTCCCTTGGCCCAACTGGAGGCCATTTCATCTTGTTGAATTACTTAGGAGAAGAGACCAACTTACTTCAGCCTCCTTTCAGGTAGCTGTAGAGAGCGAGAAGGTCTTTCTTCAGCCTCCTTTTCTCCAGGTTTAACACCCCCAGTTCCCTCAGCTGTTCCTTTTAAGACTTGTGCTCTAGACACCACCTTTCTTGTAAGCTGGCTTATTTTAACTCTTGGGGTTGGATGAGAAGCTGTGGAGAAGGTGCAGTGGGGACCAAATGGTCATGGCAGAGGTGGATGTGTAACACAAAAGGTGAGTCAGTGTAATGCAGGACCCCCTATTGGTTGCTACCCAGATGATAAAACCAGCAAGATGGAATCTCTGAAATACAGTGCCCATATGGTGCAATGAGAAAGCTCTATTACTGCTGCTTTAGCAGTACTTCTTGCCTCCAAATGTCTAACCACCAGGACTTTTTTTTTTTTAATTTTATTTTTTGGCAGGCTCCTTCTGTAATGAAAACGCAGATTTTGGGCTTGGGTTGAATAGTCTGTGACTCAAGAAACATCCCTCAGTGTGTTTCAGCCCTTTCATTTCATTCCCACTGTTGTCCTCAGATGTGTGCTGGCTTTGGTGGAACTGACATGTGAATGCCTGATGCCAGGCTTACAGGGAGATTTTAAAATATATTGAGGTGCAGGAGTTGCAAAGATGCTCTTAGTAGGATTTAATTGGACCTGGCCCACTTAGCTGTGTGTAAAAAGACAAAAGAAAATAAACCATACAAGAAGAAAAATCAAACCCCACAACAACACAAACCACTATATGCCACTTGCCTACTTCCAAAATTTATAACACTTTTGAAATCCTGGTCCTTTGCCTCTTATTAGAAGGTGAAGGAGAATTAAAGTGGTTATATAGTGCATTGGTGGGAATCGAGTCTTGTTTTCTTGCTGGCTTACAAATATATAACAAAGTGTAATTATTTTTAATATTATTATTTTCAGTTGT
>NW_009952153.1:1407497-1413770 GCF_000747805.2 Chaetura pelagica | reverse complement strand
GTTATAGTGATGGAAGGAGCATGGATACACATTCCTCCGCTCTGTGCACGAGACATATGGGAGCCAGATTGTACCTGTCACAAGTTGCCAACCTGAATTTGTGGGGTATAAGGGGACACATTCCCAAGGGAATTTCCACTTGACGTTCTTGATTGCTTTGGCTAATATTTGCTTTGTGACCTTTCCGTTAGCAGCTATGGCGTACGGCGTTCGGTGCCGCTCGGGGAACGGGTACGTCCTGTTGCCACGCGTAGACAACACAACGTGCTGGGATCTGTTGCAGGGAAAATTTGACTTTCCAACTCAGTGGTAGGTATTTAATGTAATTTCAGGAGGTGTTTTCCACCTAAAGTGGCTGTTGGGACTGCCCAGATGTGAAGTGTCTGCTGCCAGGATGGAGCAGGGATAGTTCAGATTTCCTTGGTTGGGCCATCTTGGGTGTAGGACCATGGTGCTTGGCTGGGGCATATATGTGTGTTAGGATGTATATCTGCTAGGACGTGTATATGCCAGGGGATGCCATTCCAGCCTGACTTCCATGGGGAAACAGGGCAAGTCCTTCCCACTGACAGGCTCCTGTTCGTGAGTGTGTGCCTGTGGTGTAGACTGTTAAGTCTGTCTGCTCCCAAAAAGGCTTTCCTTTGAATGTGGATTTTTATTTTATTGGTATAATCAGTATTATTTTAGAAAATCAAGACATCATCAACCTGAGGCAATTTGCAGAGTTTTCCAACTTGCTGAATTCTTAAAAAAACCCCCAAAAAACCTTTGGGTTTTGTTCCCAATTACTAGAAGTGTGTTTAACTGTCAAAATTGCCCAATCTAAAAACAAAAGTTGTAGCTCTGATTGTGGAAAGAGAAAGGCAGATGCTGGGATGAAGGTTGGCCATTTTGTCCTTTGCTTCTCCCATCGTCCCATGGTGAATGAGAAGGAAGCCCAAGCCATATGCCTACCTTTTGCAGATATTCTCCTGGTCATGAGATAAGGATGCTGTCTAGATGATGTTTATAGTAGGGTTGTTTCTGTGCATGGGTCTGAAGAGATGCCTCAGCTCATTCCACCTCCATCCCTGCCCAGCAGTGAGCTCCTGGGACTGCTCTCAAAAAGCTGCCCCAGTTTGGGATTGAACCTCTGTGTTTAGCATGTCAGTAGTGAGCTACAGAAAATGTTCGTTTTTGTGAATTTAGACTTTTTAGTTTAGATTTTATTTTTCTAGATGATACAGGGGGAAAACTTACATTGCTGTGTGAGAGATAGTTACTCCTACAACTGTGAAGCCAGGAGGATCTTTCTGAGTTAATGTCAAGCATCCTGATTGGAAAGACCCCTGCTGATTTCTTGGGCCAAGGTCTGGGGAAAAACCTTGGTCTGGCAGAAAGACCACTAAAAGCAGGGGAGCTGTTGGGATCCAAACTCCCCAAGATGGCATTACTTATCACTTCCAGTGCTGGTTGGCACAGGAGAACTATAGAATAATTTTCATTGAAAAAGATCTTTAAGATCATCCAGTCCAACTGTTAACCCAGCACTGCCAAGACCATCACTAAACCAGGTGATGCTGGTGGTGGCAGAGAGTTCTGCACTGCTCTGGGCTGGGCCTCATGTCAACCACATTACTGGGCTTGTGGTGTCTGAATCTGGGTAAAAAACTCAAGCTTTCCGAATTGCACATCATTAATCTGGTGACCATGGCCTTCTGGAATGCAGGAAGGACACCCAGGACCTTGACTATCTGTACATACAGCAGAAAATGGACTGTGAAAGGAGATGCTGTAGTCTAGGAACTGGTAAGCCAAAAAGCTATCCCTAGGAGTGGTTTGTTAGGGAAAAATTTTCCTCTTGGACCAATACTACCAGCTCCGCCGTGCTTTCCTAGCACAGATGATGTCAGTTGCTCATTAAGTGTTGACTTATACTCGGCATTGGTGAGACCAAACCTCAGGTGTTGTGTCCAGTTCTGGGTACCTCACTACAAGAAGGTGTCAAGTTGTTTGAGCGTGTCCAGAGAAGAGCTACCAAACTGATGAAAGGTCTGGAGAATAAGTCCTATGAGGAGAGGCTGAGGGAATTGGAATTGTTTAGTTTGAAGAAGAGGAGGCTGAGGGGAGACCTCATTGCTCTCTACAACTACCTGAAAGGAGGTAGTAGGGAAGTGGGAGCTGGCCTTTCTCCCAAGTGAGTAATGTCAGGATGAGAGAAAATGGCCTGAAGCTGCACCAGGGGAGGTTTAGACTGGATATTAGAAATAATTTCTTTACTGAAGGAGTGGTTGGACAGTGGAACAGGCTGCCCAGGGAGGTGGTGGAGTCTCCGTCCCTGGAAGTGTTTAAAAGGAATATTGATGTGATGCTTAGGGACATGATTTAAGCACTGAATGGACAGATAATGGTTGGTGGATTTAGGTTGTGGTTGGACTTGACGATCTTTAAGGTCCTTTTCAACCAGGATGATTCTGTGTAATTCTGTGATTCTGTACCATGTATCAGCAGAGTGGCCATGAGAAGACCCATGGTGCAGGGCTTGGAGAGGCCAGCCTGGCCAAATGTTTTAAAAATAAAAATAAAAATAAAAAAAGGTGGTGGGAGAGTGGCAAAAACCCTCCCTGGATTGAAAAGATCCACTTTGTATATTTTGGTTTGTGAAGAGGCAGCAGAGGAAGGGAGTAGGTGAATGTGAATGAAGCTTTACCAAACTGGCCCCCACATACATATTTCATACTATCCTTTCTCAAAGTTTTATGAGCATCTGGTCTTGGCCCCAAAATCTTTTCAATTGAGGGATTTTTTGAATATTTTTTTTTTTTTTTTTTAATTTGAGTTTGACTACAAGCAGAATCTGCTATAATTCATTTTTTTTTTTCCTCCCACAATTGATTTTCCCCAGGCAGAGTCGCACAAACCTGGGCTTCAGCCTGGTTCCATGTGTAGCACATAAACCATATGTGATGTTGGGTGGCTGTTCTTGTATTTTATTTCCCAAGGGAGGTTTTATTCAGGAGTATCTCTGTTACTTAAAAACTATTTCTTGTCTTTTTGAAGCCAGAGCAAATGGCGCAGGTCTTGGCAGTCTTGAACAGACTAGGAGGGGAAGAGCAAGGAGAGGTGGGAATGGGTAAAAAGAGCTAGGTTGGTGTTATTTCTCAGCAAAACAAGGTCTGGGAATGAAAGCAAGAACTTTAGTCAGATTTAAATTATGCAGTGCTCCATTTTATTGCCGTACGTTGCAGGAAGAAATCCTAGGGTTTGGGATATTGCTGTTTTTTTTGGTCTCTTCCTACCACTGAGCAATGCCTCATCACTTCTTTCAGCTCTCCAACCTCATCTCACCATTCAGACTCACACTGCCACATTCATTCACGCACATCTGAAGGAAAACCAGGGTTGTTTCATATTTCAAAACAAGGATTTTGTTTTGTGTTTGGGTTTTTTTTTTTTGTTTGTTTGTTTTTTTTAATTGCACATGTGCTTAGCAATGTCAGGTCCTTGGGTATTAGTTCCCATTTTCCCACAATTCAATGGTCCCTTCTAAGCAAACACCAGTGAATGTGCAGCAAACTTGGTATGAATTTTTGGATTAACTTCTGGACAAAAGCTCCTAGCAATTGTTGAAGAAGGTCTTTTTATTTGCTGACAGCTGAATTTTCTTAGATTTGTGAAGAAGCAATAATTCTGTTCAATGACTTCAGAGTGGCCAAATATTTTTGTACATCCAGAAAAATCCTCCCTACTGGGGCACAGCCCACTGCAGAGTTCAATCTTATTTTCATTGAGGTTAATTTCAAGTAGTGTCTGAAGGTTTAAAAATAAAAAATAAATAAAAGGAGGCGGGCAGGTTAATTTATTTTTTCTTTTTCTTTTTTCCTTTGGTATTTCTTAACTCTTCCTTCAGCTCCCACGTTGTGCTCAACCTGCAATTTCAAGTTGCCTTTGCAAAATTTCAACAACGCTGCAAATACCTGAAGTTTTTAAGCTATGGCAGAGTTTGTAGGAAGGCTTTTTGGCATGGGTCTGGCAAAGCCAGGCATCCTGAGATGTTACATGCAGATAAGGCTCATGAATGAGTTTATTTGCCAGGTGGGTTTGCTCAGTTTAAGGGGACTTTAATCCTAAATCTAGGCAGCTTAACACTGAGTGACCATCTCATTTCACATTAATACTGCTTCCAAGTTATTTACATTTTTAGCACTTTACTGAGACTCCTGGGCCTGATGGATTTTGGAAGACATGGACATATTATTTAAAAACTATGAAGAGCAGCAACATTTTACAATGGTGGGTCAATCGCCAGCCTAATACTGGAGCCCCGATGTTTGAGCCTGGGACTCTGAGCTACTTCTTGTTTCTCAGCTCTCCATGATTGTACAAAATTTGCAGAAAAAGCTCAGATTTTGTTTTACCTTTTGCTGGTTTGGTTTGAGAGGATTTTTTGGTAGTGGGGGAAGGGCCCCAGGGGTGGCTCTGGTAAGAAGTTGAGAAGCTCCCCCTGCTCCAAACCCAGCCAAGGAGCCATTAGAGAGACAAGAGATGCACCTCAGCTATTAACATACGAAAGAACTGATACAACACCTGAGCACAGAAGCACTGAAGGGAGAAGAGCTGTGTTGGAGCAGAGCGGTGCTGGTGGTTGGTGAGGAAGAACAGGAAGAAGGTGCCCAAGGAAAATTTTCTTGCAACCTGTGGCGAGATGGCAGCTGTCCGCCTGCACTCATGGAGGAACATTGTGGAACATTCCCTGAAGATGCCAGGAGGGGTGAACTTGGCCAGCGGACTTGCATTTTGCTGCCGGTGGACTCTGATTACGCAGCTTTGGAAGACCCTGGTGCCAGGGGGGTTTGTTCCCAAAGCACCTGTGACTCTGTGGGAAGTCCAGGCTGGAGCAGCTCTGGACCTTGTGGGAAGGACTCATGAAGGAGAGGTTCATGGAGAACTCCTTCCCATGGGAGGGACCCTGTGGGGAAGCAGGGGTGGACTGGAAGGAGTCCTTCTTCCTGAGGAGGAAGGAGCGGCAGGAACCACCAGCCTGTGGACTGACTCCAAATCCCAACCCACGTCCCCCTGTGCCACTGGGGGGAAGGAGAGAGAGAAACGGGGAATTAAGTATTGAGGACCCAGGAAAGAAGGGAGGGGTGAAAGTAACGTGTGGAAGGACTGCTCTGTGTGTTTGTGTCCTTTGTGCTTCCTTCTTCACTTATAGTTGGAGATGTCCCAGGTGGAGAGCGTGAAGGTCTCAGATATGCTGGCAGACTTGTGCAGTAGCCCCTGTCGGCAGCTCTAGGACCATGTGCAGGTCAAGAGGGAGAAATGCTGCTGTTTTTTCTGAAATATCTCCCTGGGTGTTCCGGCCCCATGCCAAGGGTATGGAGAGCCACTGCTAATTCCCACCTGACTTCAAATAGTGCTAAAAACTTGGCCTTTCCCAAAATCCTGCTCTCACATGTGGTCTGGTCTGGCATTTCGGTATTGTCCCTGGCCCTTGGCATTATGTGGCACTTCCCTCTTCCAGGGAAGATGATGGAGTCCTGAAACCTTATCACTAAAATGCATGCTGGGGTCAGGAGGAGGGAAGAAAAAAAAAGGTTCCAGCTAAAAATATCAGATGTTAAACATTCAGGTTGGCCAAAGAGGAGATAAAATATTTTAAATATTTTCCAAGTGTAATTGTTCCTGTATTTAGTCTGGGACCTACTGAACAAAAGTGAAAACAAGTAAAGTAGATGATAAGCATAGAAAGCTGGATTAAGCTAGAAATATTTAGTTTCTACACTGCAGGAACCATGCATGTTCTGTTTTATGTTTTGTTTTTTTACTGGCTGCAGTCTTTTTGTCTGAATATTTATCTATTTCTCATGCCTAGTAACTATAGCAAGACTGCTCTGGGGTTCCCTGAGTGCAAACAGACTTGAGAAGAGCTAGGAGAAGCAGCCCTTCAAAATATGTCTCCCAGTCCAACCAATATAGAATCATAGAATTATTTTGATCGGAAAAGAACTTTTAAGATAATTGAATCCAACCATTAACCCAGCACTTCTGAGTCCACCACTACCTTAAGCACCACATATGTTCTGTGGGATGGGTGTTCTTGCCTTCATGAGCATTATAAAAAAGAAAGAGCTGAAAAGATGGAAATTTAGAAGGTGTTTTCTATGAAAAAAATCTTAGAAAAACTGTACAAGGACTAAACTTCTAGTTGAACAAAAATGGGAATGGCCATCTCACAGAAAAAAAAATAAATTTTTGCTTTCAGCCAGATTCAGCACTTTGTGGGGGAAAAAA
>NW_009952153.1:1375979-1407426 GCF_000747805.2 Chaetura pelagica | reverse complement strand
GAGTTGTGCTGTATGGTGGCATTCATAGTCTGGAGCAGAGAACATGGGTTCAAGACAAGCACTGGAAATACAGAACCATTCTGGGTCAGTCTGACCATTTGCCTATTTCTGGTGAAGTTTGAATAGGCCCAGAAGCAAAGAAGCTCATTTCAGTTTCCTGGTGGAAATGTGAATATTCCCAGAAAAATCAGTACTTTCTCCTGGACAATTTTGGTTTTACCAAAGCTCTTTTTGGTGCCGGAAAAATCAATCTCATTTAAAATTCTTAAGCAAGTCCCATGGTAATACATGTGGTGTTTTTTAAATGACCCTGTGGAGATCTCTGCAGAAAAGTGCTGAGTTCTTCCCCTCCCTGTGATGAAGAGTAAAGAGTCTGGGCAGCCCTAGGAGGACAAGCTCTCATGTAGCTTTCCTGTGGAAAAAAAAATTATTCTCAGTTTAATAGCCTGGTTGCAACTCAGTGAATAGAAAGATGAACATAGAAGTTGATTTGCACCCTTAAAGGCAGTTATTCTTAATAATTTTGTCTCTTTTAAGCTCTGTTGAAACCTGTCATGATCTTTATTGATACTTGGATGAGGGGATAGTGTGCACCCTTAGTAAGTTTGCAGATGACACTAAGTTGGGTGGGAGTGCCCATCTGCTTGAGGGTAGGGAGGGTCTGCAGAGGCATCTAGACCAGGACTGATCAATGGGCAAAGGCCAATTGCATGAGTTTCAATGAGGCCAAATGTCAGGTCCTGCACTTCAGCCACAACAACCCCCAGCAGTGTTACGGGCTTGGGGAGGTGTGGCTGGAGAGCTGCCCAGCAGAGAGGGACCTGGGGGTGCTGATTGACAGATGGCTGAACATGAGCCAGCAGTGTGCCCAGGTGGCCAAGAAGGCTAATGGCATCCTGGCCTGCATCAGGAATAGCGTGGGCAGCAGGAGGAGGGAGATGATCTTACCTCCATACTCAGCCTTGGTGAGGCCACACCTTGAGTGCTGTGTGCAGTTCTGGGCACCGCAGTATAGGAGGGACATTAAGGTGCTGGAGGGGGTGCAGAGAAGGGCAATTAAGCTGACTAGAGGTCTGGAGAACAGGTCTTAAAAGGAGAGGCTGAGGGAGCTGGAGCTGTTCAGCCTGGAGAAGAAGAAGCTGAGGGGAGACCTCATTGCTCTCTAAAACTACCTGAAAGGAGGTTGTGGTGAGGTGGGTGTTGGCCTCTTCTCCCTAGTGACTAGTGATAGGACAAGAGGAAATGGGATCACATTGCACCAGGGGAGGTTCAGATTGGATATTAGGAAAGATTTCTTCACAGAAAGAGTGGTGAGACATTGGAACAGGCTGCCCAGGGACATGGAGGCTCCACCCCTGGAAGTGTTAAAAAAACAGGTAGAAGTGGTACTTTGAGAGATGGTTTAGTGGTCATGGGGATGTAGGGCTGATGATTGGACTTGATCATCTTGAAGGTCTTTTCCAACATCAATGATTCTATGATTCCTGGTGGAAGGGCAAGATACTGTCTTTAGGTTTTCACCTGACCTCCTTGCACCTGCCTGCAAGGACTGTAGGGCTGGACTTTTCTGCCCAAAGGACCTTAGGGTTGTACCTGCCAGAGCTGGAAGGTCCAGCTGACTTGCTGAGTATCTTTGAAGGACTTCAGGTCTGAGGTCCAAAATGAAGCCATAGAGAGCACCCATAGGGCCTTTCTGGAGTCAAAAGAGCTGGTGATGTCTCATCCATGTTGCAGCAGAAGACCCAAGATGGATTTCTTAATGCTGATCTCAGTGAAAGTCTAACCATTTCCAGAGCAACTACCATCAAATTAAGAAGTGTCTGTGTGTGAGATACTGGGAGATGAAGTCAATTAAGGGTGTGTGGTGCTTTTTTTTTTCCTTCTTCTTTTTTTTTTTTTTTTCTTTTAGTAATTTTTAGTTTTAAGAATGCTTAAAGGATTACTCAAGTCAAAACAATTTGTTAAAGGGGACATTTCTAAATGGGATTATGGCTTGACTTAGAATGATAGAATCAAAAATCATGGAATTGCTGGGGTTGGAAGGGACCTTAAAGATCATCTAGACTTTAATCTGTTCTTTTTCCATTTCTATTGCAAAACCTTCCTGGAGTACCTAATTTGCTCTTCTAGACATTTTGCTTTCTTGCTTAGAACAACTTTAGCAGCTGTTTTAATAAAAAGCTAGCACAGGGAGGAAAAGAAGACTAAGTTGTCTCATACATCCCCCAAAGCAAGTACATTTTGCTACCGTGCAGCAACTTAGACCTGTTTGGAAGCTTTGCAAACCATTTGCAGGTCCATCAGTGTCACTGGGTGCGTGGTCTTAACATTTTCCTTCATAGCCATTTGTGTGGGTAAGACTGAAGATCATGGGCATGGAGGACACCCTGGTCATTGCCCAGAGCCACTGTGGCTACCTGCACATTCCAAATGGCTGCATGGAGCTGTCTGAGCAGCATTAAATGAACTTGCTTGGCTACTGAACAATCTTGGAAATTTCTGCCAGCTCTGCTCATGCTTAGTTTCTCTCTATTGCTATATGGCACTACCCCTTATCAGGGAGACAGAGATGAGACAGTGGGAACTCATGAGGTACAGTTGTCCTTAGAAAAGGTGCTTAAGGAAGTGTACAGAGTAGGATTCAAAAGTGAAAGCAACTCTTAATATAATTGCTATGAGTTTATCAAGTTCAAGGCACTTTTAGGCTAAATGTGAGTATCATGCATTGAATTATCCAGTCCTATAATGTCGTATTATATGTGGTCTCAAAATGTCCTTTGTTATCCATGAGAATCTTCTGGCTGAGGTCAATGCAAGTATTTTATGTACTCTGACATCCAAATGTAGGTCTGTACTCTCATGTTTGATATCAAAACCAAAGGGGTAGGAGGAGAGTGATAGAGTGATTGTTTCCCATGGCTGGAGAGCAAAGTGAATGCATTAGCTTAATAATATTAGTTAGAAGATGCAGATATAAAAGAAATGGGTGGGGAGCAGCAGTTCTCATCTGAGCCCTAATGGGGACTGTGGGAAAACTGCAGTGAGCAAACCCCAGACCAGGTGAGAGTTGTTTCAGCTGGAAACTGTTAAACAGCTCAACTTGGGCCAAGTTTACCCAGGTTTTGCAAACTTTTTGATGAACCTGAGCTGAGTGTTAAGCTAGTGTGGCCTGAGTTAGAGTCAGGTGGAAGTGCTCTTGTTTGAGCACTGCTGTTCATTTGAACTCAAAAGTTGATATGAAATTTAGGATGTGAGAACCTGACACAGATCCAGAGAAGAGAAGATGATCCCTATAAGCTCCATAAGCACAGGACATCACCTGATTCTCCCTGCGTCATAATTTTGTGGAATCTGACATATTTCACAGATATTTTTCCAAGGGTTTAGGCAATTTGCATTTACCTTGTTTCTTAGAAATTCTTGTTTACACAAAGTTTCCATCACAGTGTTGGAGGGTGGATCTGAAACCTGAAGGGTCAATGAAAAGAAACTGAGATGAAGGACATTTCTCAAGTTATAATGTTCTCTTCTCTGTGGGAAGAGTATTTCTGCTGGTTCAAGCCTAGCTGAAAGAGCATTGCTCATGGCAATGCCTCTTTTATGAACAGTGAAGCTTTGACTTGAACTTTGCAGGACAACCTCTCTCGTATAACTGAGCATGATCAACGTGTGTCCCACAGAGCTGCTTTCTCCTCTTTGGTGGCGTCTACACCAAGGGGCCCCTCCAGATACATGTGTTTTATGCAGTCCATCTTTTCCAGGCAGCTTCTGGTGCACAAGTAAAAGTTTAACAAGAAATAGCTATTATCCCTGGACCGCACATTGTTTTATGATCTGGGCATGTTCTCCTACAAGCCTTATGCCTGCTGAAGTTGGCAGCTAAGGAGGTGGTGCTTTGCTGTGCAGTCTGCAAGGAGAGAAGGCAGCTTGTAGCAGGTCAACTGGTGGAGTGAGAGAGCTTGGACATGCCTGTTTATTTTTTCCAAGGAAATAATACAGAAAAAATTGTCAAAAATGAACTTGTCCCATGCTGTGTAATGGTGCCATTAAGGCTGTATCACATGGTTGATATTGCTTTTTAGATGTGGAGAGGCTTTTTTAGGATTAGGAGAGAATAGATTGAAGGGCACAATAAGAGCACCCCAATACTATGTTTTATGACAATAAGCAGCCTCAGTGTTGAGAGTTATCAGCAAAGCAGAGATACTGAAAGCCCCCGGTTGCATGCCACGTGGGCTCACAGAAAACCCCCACCATTTACTGAAGAATGTTACATAAGGGAATAGATGGTTAAAACCACATTAAAAAAAGATAATAAAAAAAAGAAGACAACAGAAATATTGAGTCTGATTGGCACAAAAATGTTCAGCTAGCCGCCCAGTTGCTTTTATTTAAGGGAATATCTGTTAAGTGTGAGAAGCTCTGCCAGGCGATGCTGGCTCAGTGTGTGTGTGTGTGTGGCCACTTGCGCTCAGAATGTTAAGTTGGTTTTGGGCATTTAAAAAGAAAAATTGAAAATATTTGCTGATTTCAGAAGAGTGTGTCTTGTGAATGAAAAGCTTCACTTTAGAGTGATGTGTTGTGACTTGGGAAAATTTGAAATACCTGTTATGGACCGGCTCTCACTTAGTGGGGACTGTGCCTGTCAGGCAATGATTGAAGTTGCAAATCAGTGTTCTCCAAGCTGGAATTTCCAATGGGGAGGCAGATAGCTTCAAAAACATCAGTTTTAAGAATAAAATAAAATGAAACAAGCAGTAATAAAAAAAGTACTTGACAGGCAAATTTGGTGTTACACATTCTGCATTTCTTTTCAGTCTTTCAAACTTTCTGAACACTGTAATTTGTTTCCAGTGTTAGCATCACTATCATCAAAGATGTTGGACTCTATTAGCTCAGCTGTCTAAGGGATTGCTTTATAAATAGGACGGCACTAGGGGAAAAAATATAAACCCCAACATGAAGTTCAGCCACTTGAATTGAAGTCTAATCCCTTTTCTTAACGTGTTTCTCATTCACAATCAAGGCAAAGGCAGCAGGAGAAACCTTGGCTGACTACTTAGTTGTCCCAAGACAGGCAGGGTTTTTTCATGAGCTTGTGGTTTTGCTGAGGTCACTCTTTCAAGGCAGGAATATGGTGTGGTTTGACTTGTGGCAAAACGTGGACTGAGATTTGAGTTAAACAAAACCTGTCATTTTATGCAACAGTTAAGAAATTAGGTTCAGTGGATGTTTCTACCCATCATTTTTCCTATGAAAGGGCTGTAAGGGTCCTTCTCTCCTGCTTCAGCTTTAATAGTAGCTTATTCTGTCAAGAACAGAGCAGATGATGGGTGTAGAGAGCAATAAATGATCACAAATTAGCTGAAGGAGAAGGTGTGGTTCCTCCTGGTTCAAGGCTCTACACTGCAATAGAAGAGATCAAGTTAAGATCCTAGCTTTGGTATGACCTTCCTACCTCAGCTCGCCACTTACTGTTTCTCAGATGGCAACACTGGTCCTCTTCTAGTTTTGCATCCTAACTATGATGATATGAATAATTAATTGTGGGCACTGCTGCTTGTCTTGGTGTCCTGCACCTTGTCTGGCAGGTCCCAGCTGTGACCAAGGCTGGAAGATGCTTCCTTGGCTACAGAGTTTTACTGCCTTTCATTACTAGGGATCAACAATTAATTCACAAATAACGTCATGGTCTTGCTTTGCCTCTTTTCTCTTTGCAGTTATCAACAGGTTACAAGTTTTCTCAGCTGAATTATTTTTTGAAATGATTTATCAGTTAATTTTGTAGCTGAATTAATAAGCAGATCAGTTTTGTGTATGTATTCAAAGCAAAATACAGGTTGTCTTCAAAGCTGTATGGAACACATGGTATTTTTCTGTCTGGCTGGAGAAATATAACTCTTTTAGAGAGGTTTCAATGGCCTAAAAAAAGCTAAAGCGCGGAGTATTAACTTCCTGTGAATACACCTCACATTTACTCGAAATTTTCTCTTTTTGGTGTTGTTCCTGCTGGTAGGTTCTTGCCCTGGAATTTTCAGGGGAAACAAGGAACAAGAGTGACACGAAACTGGCCAAAAGATGCCCCTATGAAAACTTACATGGATATTCCTAGGATGTATTTGCAGGGTTTCACCAACTTTTCTGAGGTCTGTTAGCATTTCATAAAGCGTTATTTGCAGAGGATGGGACAGTGAATTTTTAAGATATTAAGATTCAAACTTTTATCTGGGTTTTGGTGTGTTCCTCACTCGTATAGATCACCAACTGTGAAAAAAACCATGAAAGCCTCTATAATGCTGAATAAAATGAACATGATAGGAGATGAGGTGGCTCTTTCCCATTGCTAGTTCTCTATTAAGAAAAAAAGAAATCCACTTTAAATTTCTCCAGTGCTGCTAATGTGATTTGTTTAACTATGTACTAGAAACAGAGGGAAGTTGGAACCATGGGTGAACCTGGAAGGGAATGAAGATCACTTGTGTAGTGTCTGCTTTCACGTGTTTCTGTGCTGTTTGGTGAATCTGAGGTGTTTTGGGGCAGGGTCTTGGAAATCCAGCATCTACTGGGTCCATGGGATTGTGGAAGATGCTGTGCAGTTTAAGTGAGACACAGAGTCTTCTGTGGCTGAGCCTGAAGTGATGGAAATGGTCTGTAAGCAGATCTGTCCCCAGTGAAAGAATTACAGGACTTTGGGTAGATATAAACCAAGGTGAAGTGTTTGCTGTGGGAAAGTATGTGGGATGAGACTAGGTTTAGTCAAGTGGGGAGAACCACGAGGACTCTGGAGTTTATAACACTAGGAAGATGAAAGTAGGAGATTGTGTTGGGTACATTGAGATGATTGCATTAGACAATAGGGAATGATTTTCCAAAAGTTGTTGATATTTTGCTAGCTTGTGCTTGGATATAAAGCCACATTTTCAGAAGCACACATTATAAACAGATCCAGAAAGCAACGTGTTTTTTTCTCAAAGGTGAGGAACATATGTAGTCCCTTATTCTAGACATGACTCTTCTCCATGAGGCTTTAGCAGCTCTACTGCCTTCATCCTTAGGGAATGTTTCTCTGATGCACGTGCAAACCTTCCCTCCAGTTCTCTTGACATTTGCAATGACCTTTCCCTTTCAGTGAAAGGTATAAATGGTGCTTTTAAATTCAGAAAGGCTGCTTACCAGAGAATGACCCTCTTGGAGAAAGAGGCTTTGATGGGAGCTCTGTGTTTTAGAATCATAGACTGGTTTGGACTGGAAAGGACCTTAAAGATCATCTAGTTCCAAGATGATCTCCCACTAGAATAGGTTACTCCAAGCCCCATCCAATGTGGCCTTGAATGCTTTCAGGAATGGGGCACCTACAACTTCTCTGGACAAGCTGTCTCAGTGTCTCACCACCTTCACAGTTAAGAATTTCTTCCTAATATATCATCTAAATCTGCCCTCTTTCAGGTTGAAACTGTTCCCCCTTGTCCTACCACTGCCCTTTCTGGTGAAGAGTCCCCCTCCAGCTTTCCTGTGGCCCCTTCAGGTACTTGAAGGTGCTCTAAGGTCTCCCCAGAACCTTCTTTTCTCCATGCTGAATATCCCTGACTCTTTCAGCCTGTCTTCATAGCAAAGGTACTCCATCCCTCTTTTTTCTTCTGATCTCAGGGCGTTTGGTAGTGCTGGCCTTCATGGCTCAATGGCTTGGGAAACTATTTGAGCAGATCGTGACCCAAATTCCACTTCCCTTTGCCTGACTCACATTAGGGATAGTTTTCACAATAACCCCTCCAAACAAATATGCTATTGGGAGAACCTCTGCCAGATATTTTAGTGGCACTTGAAGCTTAGGCTACTTTGTGGCATCAAGTGAAACATAAACTGCTCCCTGACAATTCCCATTGAGAGCAAAAATAATTTTGAAACATGAAAATATACCAGCTGGGCCAAGTAATGCTTATGAAAAACTTCTTGGCAAAGGAACTTTGATTTGAAGGCACTCTGTTGAAAAGAAGCAATCAAGGAGCAGTGGAAAAGCTGAATGCCCAACATAAATATCCACTGTTGAAAGCAAACAATGCTACTGGGAGACTCTGAAGGGAAGAGGGCTACGACACAATGTCCGGCAGTGGCCCTGGCCAGCTGGCACAGGTAGTGTAATTGCAGGTGACTGATGCATAACACATACCTGGGTACAGAAATTAGGGATTACTACTAATTGCACGGTCTCTTAGTCATCCTCAGAAGAATCCTAAAGACTCAAGTGTTTTTGACAATTGGGAAATATTCTGTTTGTGATACAAGTTGCCAGATGCAGAATTCAGCTTTGCTGGTTTGCTTGAATGTTCTTGACCTGATCTTGAAGGGTGTGAAAGACTAATCCATTCATTCCTATTCCAGACATACACAGATTAGGTTTCTGTTGAAACAAGTTGCACTTTTGAAAATAGCAACAAAACTGCAATCGACTTTGCATGTGTCTTAAGTTTCCAGCCTAAGAAATGGTCCTGGCCTTTGTACCCTCCCTTCACTGTCTCCTCTGACGAGCGCATCTCTTCTGGTCAGCCAGAATGCCCTCACTGCAGCTGGTAAATTTAATAGCTGAGGGCTCCAGGCATGGCTTCTTCTCGATCTCTCATTTGGTTTCGCTGCAGAGTTTCGGTATGAGGTGACCTGACGAGTTGTCTTGCATGTGGGCTTCAAGTGCAGTTTATCTTGGTTCAACATTTACTTTCTTTTGCAGATTTTGAAACAAGTTTCTGAAAGAAAAAAGAAAAAAGAAATAAAAAGGCTTTGAAATAGTTTATTCTCATTTCTCCTTTCAGATGTCAGGTGATAACAGAAATGTTTCACAGCCAGATCATACACTGGTGCAAGTGGAGATACATTGGTGGGTGTCAGCTGGGACATCTGGTCTAGGATATGTCCACGTATATCTGTGTGGATACACCTGCTGTTTCCACATGTATGTGTTTGTGAGCATCTGCACCCAGCTCAGAGTAGCTAGACTTGGTTTATAAGCTCTGGGTAAGGGGTTGTTAATTATCATGCCAGTGGATGCATCTCCTGTGCTGCTGAGCTGAAAGTAATGGAGTGTTGGGGAGCTGTGCTCAGCCTACATGGGTGGGCAACCGTTTGCCTGTTACTAACCGTGAAGGTCAGAGTGTCAGTAGGGTGGGACCTGAGCTCCTCTTGGACTTGGAAAGCTTAAAATATGGTTGGCCCAAGAAACTGTATCAGAATGGGGCTTTATGATGGGTGACCATTCAGGAGAAGCATAAGAGTCATCAACCTCTGCACCTGCTAATGTATACACGTGTTCATTTACATATGTTTAGAGCCATTACATATGTCCATTATATACTCTTTCTGCTTGAAAGAGTCCAGCGCAGAGCTAAAAAGATGATTAAGGGAGTGGAACATCTCCCTTATGAGGAGAGGCTGAGGGAGCTGGGTCTCTTTAGCTTGGAGAAAAGGAGACTGAGGGGTGACCTCATCAATGTTTACAAATATGTAAGGGGTGAGTGTCAGGGAGATGGAGTTAGGCTTTTCTCAGTGATGGCCAGTGCTAGGACACGGGGTAATGGGTGCAAATTGGAGCATAGGAGGTTCAAGGTGAATATCCGAAAAAAATTTTTTACTGTGAGAGTGACAGAGCACTGGAACAGGCTGCCCAGGGAGGTTGTGGAGTCTCCTTCACTGGAGACATTCAAAACCCACCTGGATGCGTTCCTGTGTGATGTACTCTAGGTGACCCTGCTCTGGCAGGGGGGGTTGGACTAGATGATCTTTCGAGGTCCCTTCCAACCCCTAAGATTCTATGATTCTATGATATGCATACATGCACCTGCATGTTCATCTAATGCCAATCAGATGCTGCCACAAGAAAATGGATGCTGCAAGGGAAAATTCCCCAAGTTTTACACATGTGCATGCCCAACTTAGCAGGGGTGGCTTTCCTCAGGGCGCTTTCTGAGAGCTCATTCCCTCCACCAGCACTGAGCAGTATGTCCCTATGCCTGGCTGGATGCAGCCGTGCATCCCCTCCTATTCCATGTTTCCTGTATGACTCTGCTGCTGGCTTGTGCACACACCTGAAATGCTGCCTGTGCTGCTTGTGGCTGGACATCCTCTACCAGTTAGCTGCTGCCAGTTAGCAGTTTTATTGCTGCTGCAGGTATCACTAAGATGCAGCTTGGCACATCTCCTTCTCTGGACATCAGCAGATGATGTCTGCTTGGTGACCTTTTATAATTAAAAAACTGGACCGTTTCCTTATGCCAAATATTATGGTGCTGCATAAATTCAGCCTGTCCAGCTCCACCTTGCAAAAAAACACCTTTGGTTTTCTTTGAAACTCGGTTGTTGGATGCAGCAACGTGATCTTCCCAAGTCTACAGTGAAGCCGCTGCTGTTTTTGCTGCTGTTTTTTTTTTTTTTTTTCCTCTGTGAGCTAAAAAGAGCTCTCAGGACGTGTTGGGACTTCTCAATAGGATGCCTTGTGTAGTCAGTAGACCTTTCAGACATTTGGAACAAGATTGTGGTCCCAGCCTGGAGGGTTTTGGGAAGCTTGCATGGACTATTGGCCAAAGCCCTTTTAGAAAAGGGGGACAGGGATGATAGTCTACATCTGAATTGCTGACAAAAGTGCTTTTTGCCAAATTTCCAGCTGTGGAAATGCATCTTGTTAAGGTGAGCTAGTCGGTGGTTACCAAGGGATTGACCTACTTGGATATCCTGCCTCTGCTGGGCTATCTCCAGGCTGTGAGCTGGGGGTACTTCTCTGCAGAACTAGAGATGAAATAGCATTGGAAGCCCACTGAGGGCAAGCCTCTGGCAGAGCAATGACTTACTACATATTTACAACCTGGATGTCTGCGTTACACTGACAAAGAAAAAGGCTTTTCACATCGTCTCTGCCAGGCCGACCTGTCGAGTGTTTACTTTTCAATCAGCTTGGAGAAGAAGGCGAGCTTGAACTCCCCCAGCAAGAGCAAGTTCAGTATGGAAGAGCTCTCACCCAAACATTTGCCAAGATAACGCCGGAGTGACAAATAAACACAAGTTGTTTTTACAGGTGTAAAATCAACAGATCAAGTGCTGACCCCGGCCGTGGTGGCAAAGCCGGCCCACGTCATGTTTGAAGAACACCACTGCATCATTTACACTTGCAAACCCTTTGTAATCTTAATCTCTTTGTTGCTTTTATGTTATACTGGCCCCCCAAGGTTAAAGAAAGAGATTTAGACCTTAAACACAAATCCAGCCTTCAAGCTCTGGAATTATCTTTGCCTTTAAATGCAACTGATCAATGCCCATTTCTTTTGAAAATAAAACCCTTTTGAACCTTGAAAGCCTTCCACTGTTGAGCTATGTCTAAGTGCCACATGGGGAAATGGGCAGAAAAAAGCCCATTTTTCCCTTAGTGCTTGCATTAGAGGTCCTAAAGTTCAGTCCAACGCAATCAATTTAATTGGCGCTAGCTCTAGTGACAAATTATACTGGTTTACACTCAAGTGTAGCACAGATTCTTCAAACGCTGGGAAAGAAGGGAGATACACTTCTTGGTCTCTACTTAAAGAGGGCAACAGTATTGGAAAAGGAGCACATTTAATTTATCACTGTCAGAGCAGGTGCAAAGTTTAATTCTAACTAAAAGCATTAAACAATTAACCCAGACAGTCAGGCCCTTCTGAAAATGCTCAGTTGCAGGCAACACATGGACCAGATTACCAATAGAAAAAGTGGTGGCTCTTCTTTTATTTAAATTAATACCTTCTACCATTAAAAAGAAAAAAAAAAAAAAAAAAAAAAAGAAGAGAGGTTGGAAGGAAAAAGGGAAAGAACTTTATAGCCCTCTGATAACTACTGAATAAAATTCAGACTAGGAAACTACACCAGAATGGTAGGAAAAAGGTGTCTTTTAAGTAACTCATTGATACTTTATAAATGGGGGAATCTACCATCTGTAACCTGATACCTGCAATACAACTTCATGTGCTTTTCAAAGTGCCTGGCTGCTGTTTTCTTCTGCAAGGTGACACACCCCTTAGCCTGGATTTTGTCCCTTTGGCAGGCTGAAGAACCACAAGGTTTCTTGGCAAAGCAGGGCCTGAAGCATCAGCAACCTGAGATTTTAATTTCAGATTAGAAGATTCCCCCAGATCAGAGTCCTGTTGAAGAAAACTGGTAAATCCAGCTGTTCAACCTTTCTTCATTAGCAACGTGAAGTTCCACGGATATAGGAGACATTGGTCTTGCATTTAAATAAATTCTAAGCTTTGGCAGAAAAAATGGTGTGTTGGATGGGTAAGTGGAGTGTGGCACAGGTGATGGAGAACTTGGGGCTAAAAAACATCTTCTGAAGAAAAACTACTCTTGTGCAGCCAATCTGAGTTACAGTTTTGATATGGATAATAAAATCAATCTTTCTGTGATTTCAAGAGCAAGAATCCTCCAACAATAATAAGGTCTTTTGTCTCATAGAAGCTCAAGTGTATTGTGAAGAAGCAAACTCTACTGAAGAGTTAACATGGGAAGAGCCAGTGTCCTTCTGCAATGTCTCCAGGCATCCTCACTGTCTTCTGGAAGTGGTCAGAAATTCCCATATTTTCCAGTGTGTTTTGTGTCAGTCTTGATTTGAACAGCCAAGGAAATTTAAAAGTGTACCCTTTCTTCCTTAGTCTTTATAAAATACATGTCCGTGGAGGAGAAATTGTTTCATTATAATTTTTTGTGGATAAAGTGCTGGTGATATCAAAACAATAATAATAATAATATTGTTCCCACTTCAGTGCTATCAGAAGATTCCTTCCTTCCTATTGTCATTTCAGCATCATCAACTATGTCTCATTGCTTAGACCTCAGGTAACCAATTTTGAAGGAATCAATCCTTGCAAGAAATGCCAGATACCCACACCTGGCATTCAGGTTGCATGCTTCAGACTCCCAGCTACAAATCCATGGAGGCTGAAAGGTTTGGTTCCTTATGATATTGTGTAACTAGAGCCCATGTGCTTCAAACTTACTAGTAATACAACTATTTTTCTTATATTTGAGACATGTCAAAAGTACTATTGAGCAAAGGTTCATTTTCAGGCATGCAAGAGCAGTGCAAGCAGCTTGCAATTAGGTGGGATCTTTGTTTATATGTCTGCTAATCAGAATTTAACTCTGCAATTTATAGAGAACTTATCCCCAGAGACCTGGAGCAATGCAGAAATGAGATGCATGGGATTTTGGTGGGCTTTGTGGCTCCTGTCTCACATCTGCGCTACCCCCTCCCCTTCCCCCCAGTGGTTTTGGCATGGCACATTCAACAGAAACCGTTTGGAGGATCTCTAGGGTCATGTCTTGAAAGGAATTTGCATATATCTTCCTCTGCAGACGGTGTCTGTGGTGCCTGGTAAGTGATTGTTGGGTTCTCTGCCTCATCAGTGGAGGCTCTGTGCATCTAGAACATCTGTTCTTGGACAGAAACTTGTGCAAGAGGATAGTGGGTTTCAGAGAAGATCTAGTAGTGGCTGCAGGAAAGGCACAGCTCAGGAGATCCCATGCCAAGGCTCTGAGATGTCAGCAGTTTCAATGATCTTGCTATGTTGGTTTTTTAAAAACATATTTTCTTGGAGAAGATGGATGGAAATCTCATGGGAATGGGTTTGCTGGAGAATATATTTAATGATTTGGTTTCAGTTCATTTCTGTGCTGGAAGTGGCATCAGACCAGCAGCCACTAGAGCAGCATGTCTTTGAACAGGTCTTCAGGAAGGAGATCTTCATGCTCTTCAGTTTTGTGCTACTCAGTTCACACACAGGACTTTATGATGTGAAACTGAAAGTCTCCCCAGTATCCAGGGAGGTCTTTCCCACATCTCTGTTTGAGTTTTGGTGAGGTGATGTGTGAGATTGGGACCTCTTTGGTGCATCACACACTGCTGAGCCCCTAGCGGTGGCTCAGGCCTCCTGGGCAAAGGAAGCAGAAGCAAATGCAAGGGCATATGGGAAACTTTGCTGGGAGATGTTCGTATCTCTTCCTTTCTTTATTCTAGAGATTTTTAAATGGTTTTTATCCCTTAAAGTGTAAACCATTTATTACAAACACCAACATGAATTTCCTTGCAGCAGGATAAACACTCAGCTGTTCCACTTACTGGAGTGCTGTAACACAAACAAAAACAAACCCGATGATTTTTGCAGTGAATTCTTCCTCTGGTAGGGAGTGGTATTTCTGCTTCGTAATCAAGGCAGTGCTTATGCCAGCATCCGAACGACACAGTTGGAACGACAGGATCTCACATGGACTTTTATATCCCAGAGGGATAAGGCACTCAGAGGCAGAGGCGGGAATACAAGTGATCTGCTTGATAATGGCACGAGCTGCTGCTTTGTGTGTCAGGGTTGTGTGAGTGAGGGGCAAGACAAAAAAAAAACCCTGGATGTATTTTCATGCAAACCAGGAGGATTTTAGTCTTGCCTCCTTCAGTCTCACCAAGGTCCAAATTGCATCAGGATGAGTCCAGTGAGGCTTTCCCCAGAAAGATGACAAAAATCCATTGGGATGGTATGTGGGTTATTTTATATCAGTTTCAGCCTTTCTAGAACTTATTTTCAAGATTTTCCTTGCATTCCTGAGGATGAGCAACTTTTACAATTTTAAACTTGAAAGGTCTTATAGGATTCAAAGAGCTGTGACTTTTAAGAAAACCAATTTCCAAATTGTAGATTCAAATCATGACAGCTGGTACAGTCCAGTGCCCAAAGATGCTCCTTGCTTCCTTCCCTTGCAATACTGGTGTCTGAAAATGGGATGGACTGGGGAAAGCTGATAGTCCAATTTCAAAGCAGCACCAAGATGTCACCAAGAAGATTCTCCAGATGCCACCCTGGTCATGCTGGAGCATCAGGCATGGGTAGCACATGCAATAGGGTAGCTCTAGTGCACTTGTGAGCTTTTGCTTCACAAAAACAGGACCTGGATGTGTCCTGACAATCCCATGGGAATCTTTGTTACATGTTATAAGGTTAAAATATAAACATCTAAAGCTTTTGACTCTTGCAGTCATAACAATAGTAGTAGACAACTTATTTGGCCCAAAAGGGAAGTAATGATACCATAACAGTCAAAACATTTTTGTTATCTGTAAGTTACATTGTAACATAAAAACTGGAAATACTCCACCTTAAATTGTATCAAAATGACCATATCCAGGTCAAACATTTTGAGGAGGCCAAATCCGAATATTTTTACTTTTTTCCTGCCATAGCCTCTCAAGCTCAGTTTCATGTGGAAATTTGGAATTTCCCTTGTAGCAGAAATCCTTTACTGCTCCCAGGGAGAGAAGATGGCATGTCCTCTTCAGCCATATAGTTGTGTGATCCCTTTTTTTGGCGTGTTACGTTGGTGGTAACATGAGGTTATGAACTCTGTGGGCTTAATTGTATGTTGCCTTTTGTCATGTGTAGCCTTTGTATCAGTTTTACTTGTATCACTTGTCAGTTGGCTGAAATTTTTGCTTGGCTTAGTGCTGTGGCAACAAGGGAACATGGGTGTAAACCTTCTGTGAAGGGTTATGTGTCCACTTGAGGAGCATTTTTGCACCTTCAATGAGGGCTGGTGCCCCTCAATCACCCCACTCCAGGCAAAGCTGAGCCTGCACCTTGTCTGAGAGCTCCTTTCGAAGAGTTTTGGATGGGAAACAGATGTTAGAGCTGCAAAAAACGCACATGAAAACCTGTCACTGGTATTTCTCCCTTGCTCTTTTTGGTTTTGCTTCTCCAAGACCTGATCTGCAGTCAGCTGGAGTCAATGAGAGGGTTACTACCACCTGTGGTGGGCTTTGCAACCTGTGCAGGTGATGTGATGCTGAGGATCGTTCACCTGCTCTTGGTGTTTGTTTTCTGGAGAAGAGCTCAAGGGCACTTTTCGGGGAGGCAGTAGTTCAAGGGGCATGGGCTCCAGCATTGAGGGAGAAAGGATGGAGACAATTATGCAGCTAAACTTAAAGCTGCAACAGAAACAGGAAGTTTTCAGTGAAATGCAGGCACCATGAGCTCTTGTTTTTCCCTGGAATAGGTGGTTTTATCTTAACAAAGCAAATTCTGTATCTTGGTGAATAAGTTCACATCCCCAAAGCGTGGTCCTGCTTGGGACAGTAAACACAGAAATCACTTAAACATATCCTAAACTTGAGTGGTGTTTGAATTAATACACAAAGTAAAGCAGTTGCTTCAGGGTTTCCTTTAAAATTGATGTAATCAGGAGTTGGGGTCTCCATGATTTACCAAGGTGGGATGAAGTCCTGCTTGGTCCAACTCTGTGAGAGCAAAGGAGGTTCCTCCACAGTAGCCTGGTGCAAACATGCCTTTCTGGGGAAACACTTCAGAGAGACTCAGAAGGGCAAAATTAATCCCTGTTGCAAGCTTGAAACCTAAGAATGTGATGCTCCTTGATGGCATGCATGGATGTGTCCCTGGCCTTTTGTTTCAAGTCTCCTTTTGGATTCTCTGAAGAGCCAGGAGTGAAGAGGGAAAGCTTCAAGCCTGCTAATTCTGCTGAAACGTGGAAGGGGTTTTGTTGATACGCTCTTTAAAAGCATGATCTGTTTGCAGCTTGGAGTTAAAGAGGGTAGTGGCAGTCTTTAGTGGCTGTGTCAATGCAGCCCGTGTTATTACGTACAGATGTGCCAGCTGCAAGTAGGCATTATCTCTTTGATAGTGCGAAGCACTTTACAGCAGGTCAGAGGAGTGCAGCTCTCAACCAATAGATCTAATTGCAATCCTTTTATGTTCTCGATGATTGCAGGTTTCTCCAGCACTATAAACAAATAGTAATCAACTAAACCTGTTACCTCTGAGCAGCGATGTCACGATATGAAATATTAACGGTTCCAAATACAGTAATGATGGCTTAAAACTGTATTTGTTCCTGAAGGTAAAAAATAAGGAAAAATCAGGAGCACTGGCAGCGTGAAGAGCCCTCTGGCTCTCTTTCATCTAATGAAAAATTTTGTCTGTGTACGACATGTTTTATGTGGTCAAATACAGTGTAAATATTGTATACATCTTTTGCTATAGCAACAACATATTAACAGTACCACAAATAATCTCTGCCTCTGAATCTACATTTTTATGACACCGTTATGCTAATGCAAGAAAAACTTACATTTTGCTGCATGTCTAATCCACCCAAAATTAATCCATTTGTATTCCTATAATCCAGCCAACACTCTTCTCACCTCAGTACATATTAGGAACAGGCCCAGAATGTGTGGCTGATGAGGTGGAGTAGAGTTGAGGGTGGAGAAGGACAGCACTGCTACACATTTGATGAGGCTTTCCTGACAGCCCTGCTGTGAATGGAGGGATGGACCTCCCAGCCAGCATCTCCTTGATGCTGAGGTAGAAAAAGTTGTTGTGACTATGCTGGGAAAAGATCTGGGGACCCTTTTTTTTTTTTTTTTTTTTCTGTGGAAGCTTGTTGGGATTTTGGTGAGGGTAGAGAAAGAGAGGAGTTATTTGAGGAACAGCTTTCCTATGTGCTTTTAAGTGTCCACAGCAAGTTGGCCAATAATGGGGTTCGATCAAGTTTGGTTGGGGAATGGGTTCCAGGGGCCTAATCCTACCCATGCTATTGAGTTCTTTAGACATGAAAAGACTGGGCTTGGGCTAACTTATGGTAATTCCCCACTGGCCCAACCCCAAAGGGTACCAGAGTTACTTTAACAGGGGTTTTTTTTTGTTTGTTTTTTTGTGCAGATGGTTAAGTTTGAGGGCCTGTACCTCAGCATGATGTGGGTAGATAAGGTAGGTCAGGAATGTGATAGTACCTGGATCATGTGCGCTGTCCATGGGTCAGACATCAGCTTCTCAGATGCCAAAGGAAATAGCCTGAGCATCTTGAAGCATCAAAATGGGACTTTCCATGTAAATTGATCATGAAGGACAGTTTACAAAATTTTTCATGATTTGGGATTTAAACAAATCTGATCGATGCAGCTCTAATGCAAGGTGAGCTTGTTGATTGCTGTGACTGGAGAGTAAAAAATCCAAAGGAGAAGCCAAAGCTGTATGTGCAGCACGCATTTCCATTTGTTCTCACGCTGATGCAAAGTGAAGTAATTAGCTTGAACACTGGGGCTTCTCATTCTTACCATTTGAGGGCATAAATAACCCAACCAATGCCTTCCCAACCCCACCTGCATCTGTCCGGCTCTCAGCATTACCCCCCTTTTGTCCTGGGGCCAACCCCGGGCTAACCCCCCCCTCAGAGCACGGCCAAAGGGGGTCAGTGTTAGGCTGGGCTTTGTATCTTCCTTGCTCACCCAGGGAGCCAGAGATGGAGACTGGGAATTAAAATGTCTTTAAAAAGAAAATAAGCTTTTGTATCAGCCAGCTGGCGAAAGGATAAAGGACTGTGCTCACAAGATGCAATCAAAATTCAACAGTGTTTTATTAAACATGTAATATTATCAAACTAAACAAAAGAGCCCTCAATGGCTGGTAATACAATGCAATACAATTTATTATTTTTTTTCGCAGTGTCATTCATACAAAAGTATCATTGAACATTCAGTTTCCAGTATATGAGCTGCACATGCAAATACCAGCATGCGTTGTGGGCTCCGCAGCGAAATGCATCCTGCAGGTAGATCACAGATCCTTCTGCTCCTTTTCCAGGTACTTCCTGACAATGCATGAGGAAAAGAGGTAGTTTGTGGAATTAACCTGCCAAAGGGGCTGAGTTTAACTGTCTGTGAAGGACCTTGATCTGTAAATTGTTTATTATGTTTATTCCTCTGATAGAGCCCTGTTTGCAGACTTCTGCCTTTGTGCTCTCTCCCATGCAAGGTCTGCAAATTGGCATCTGATCTTGCTCATTCTGTTGGTTTTTATTTCTTTTTATTTCTGTATTATTATCTCTGTTTGTTTTTCTAGTGTCTGTTGAAAGGTGGTCCATGACAGGTAAAATCCTGTGGACAAACTGGATCAGTGCACCACTTGGCTGCACTTCTCTGCTTTCATACTTAATTTTGTGCCAGTAAAAGGACAAAGACCAAAGCAAAGTCTTGGAGCATGTATTGGGTCTGGGGTTTGTGGCTACAGAACTGCTGGTTTCTAAAAGGTTTTGGAGACTCTTATGACATCTGAGAGCACAATACTGGTCCAGTGATGACACTGCAGCCAGGCTCTGGGCCCCTGTGAGTTGGGCACCCTGCGGTGCCCCTGCTGTCAGGGGCTGGGTGCATGGTCTGGTGGGACCAGCACATTTGACCCACATGATTAATCCCACCTTGAGTTAGGTGTAAAGGACAGTTTTAAGTGCAATTGTGAATCGAGCCCTCCAATCAGTTATAATTATCTCCAAAGAATGATCAACAATTAAATTGCATTATTAACTCTTGATCTCACTGGAAATATGTGCTATCTGTCTTTTAAGCACCTGAGGTATAACTCTTCCCTTGGCTATATTTACTTGGTGAATTTTGGTCCCAGAAGGGACTGGCAGCTGAACAATCTTTCAATTAAAAAGAGAGGGGGGAAAGCGTGCCTGGCCACCATCAGCTCAGCAAAGCAACTTGGTTGAAAGATGTTTGTGAACAGCAGCCCGGCAGCAAGTTGGCTGCAAAATCTTTTCTTCCCTGAAGAACCCAAAGGCAGAACAGCACAGGGAGGGGGGGGGAAAGAAAAAAAAAATCACTAAGAAGCCCTAACCTTGTAACATACAGTTTTTTGCTAAAAATATATATTAATAATATATTATTGAGCGGGTATAGATGAAGAAGGCCAGGGAAAGCGTAAGCAATAAGAGTGTGAGCAAGGTCAGTGTTCCTTGCCCGAGGACAGCACAATCAATAAGATCTGGTCAATACCTGCTTTATTACTACACTACCACTCTGAGCAAAATCATTTTTAAATTAAGAATATATTTTGCAAAACTGAATTAATGATATTGAATATTTTGCTCCTTGATATGGCTAGTCTTCAAAATCAAATTATTAAATATGGAAAAAAGCATATTGGTTCAGCTAAGAATTTTTTTTTTGGTCCCTGGAAAGAAAGTGGGATGTTTGTGAGTCCCACCTGTGCATTAAATTGCACTGGATCCTGACCCCCCCAAATTAAGAAATGCAAAGAGACTTGGTTTTCTTTACAAAACACTTCAGATGCGAGATGCTGATGACGAAAGATACGTAAAATGGAGACCAGCAGTAAGCTTCTGCACAAATTGAGATCTTTGGCTCCCTGTGGTTCAACATGTGGACCATCTTACTTGCCCAAAAAATGTGTTTTTCTAAGCCATCCCCAACTTTTCTCCACCCAGTGCACATAGTGATGGTGTGAATTTGGAGCTGTCATGAAGGCACGTTCAAGGCAGGTTCTGCAGCAAGACAGTGTGAAAGGGTGAGACAGGGTCCATTCCTGCTCCTCAGGGCAGGTTTGCTTTGGCTGTGCTGGATTGTACCAGGTCTCCTTTGCCTTTCACTTTAAAGTTTAGAGCCTGGAGTAACTTGAGAAAACCTTGTTTTGTTGCATTAAAATGATTACATTGGTTTAAGGTGGCCATTTATCATGCTAAGTTTTGTTTCCTTTGGAAGGAAGGGAAGAGAAACTTTTTTATTTAGCCATATTGGTGTTCTGAAGGCTTAACTTTGGCAACCTTGGTGGGTGATTTCAGTCCTCCTGAAATGGCCAGTCAGTCACATAATGAAAAGCACAGTGGTGTGAGAGGAGGGCAGCAGGTGCTTGGAGCAAAGCAGCTGGCTGTGGAGCTTCAAATTAGCTGGAATTTGGGCTGGGAATCTTGATCTGGTGTCCAGAAGCGTGGCTCAAGCCTGGGAGGATTATATCGGCAGGCTGGGGGGGTTTCTTTGTGCAGGAAAACATTGATAGTAGCTGATTGCCAACTCCATCTTCTATAGCAGTGTCTCAGCAATTATATTCCTCTACTGTCACCCTCCCCAGATCCTTGCTGATGTCTGTCATGTACTCAGACTTACAGAATGATTTGGGTTGGAAGGGATTTTAGAGATCATCTATTTCCAACCCCCCTGCCATGGTCAGGGACACCTCTTACAAGAATAGGTTTCTCTGAGCCCCATCCAACCTGACCTTGAACACTTTCAGGGATGGGACATCCACAGCTTCTCTGGACAGCCTGTCTCAGTGTCTCACCACCCTCATAGTAAAGAATTTCTTCCTCATGTCTAATCTAAATCTAACTTTTTCAATTTTAAAACTTGTTCTATCACTCCATGCCCTTGTAAAAAGTCCCTCCCCAGCTTTCATATAGCCCCTTCAGGTCCTGGAAGTGCTCTGAGTTCTCCGCAGAGCCTTCTCTTCTCCAGGCTGAACAACCCCAACTCTCTCAACCTGTCTCCTTAGCAGAGGTGCTCCAGCCCTTCCATCATCTTCATGGCCTTCTCTGGACTCACTTCAACAGCTCCATGTCCTTCTTATATTGGGGATCCCAGAACTGGACACAGTACTCCAGGTGGGGTCTAATTTCTTTATAATAGTTTTCAGCTGCTGGATGCAGGTTGGACTCGAGTCATGGCAATATCCCTGAGAGTGAGAGATATTGAAAAGGCTCAGGCCTTTAGGCTTGAGTATTCATTTATATTTTTTTTTAAGTTTCACTCTTTTACTGTTTGCTGCTTGACCCCTTCACCTAATCTTCTTCAAAACATTATACATGATTCCCTCAGGGCAGGTGGGAGAGCATTCTCCCTAAAATATGTGCTAGCTGAGCACCCACGGGTTGCATTCAAAACAAAAAGCACTCACCTTTTGTTGTGTTGATTGAAATGATGAAAAAAATACATTTCCCTTTCAGAGCACTGGTGCTGACCCTCTCTATGAGCACCAAATTACCTCCAACCCCAGCAGCTCCATAGGGGTGGTTATCAAATCAATAGACTCTGACATGCAGGTTTTGTGGCTATTTAAATCTTACCTGGTACCTCCAGAAGAACATTAGAGAGCTTTAGCCCAGAAGCTTTTAACCAATGCTGGTGCTTCTGATGGGGATAATGAAGGCTTAACCCCAAACTTGCAAGGGGAGTGGTTTGGATTTTCTTCACCTCTCCTCAGCATCTTTAAGTCTCCAGGATGATTTATGTTTATTTTCTTTTGGGGGGACTCTGAAGCCCTGGGCCAGCTGTTGATTGTTGCATTTGCAATGAAGGAGGGCTTTCACCATCCATGCCCATGGTGGTGGCTTTTCTGTGGCAACCATCTCTGTTCAGCTTCATACTCGAACGGGGCTGTGGAGTTCTGCATTAATTAGCTCCTGGGTCAATAGGTATTTAGTGTCTGACAGCAGCACCAGCACACTTACAACCTAGCCAGGTGGATCCATCCATGCCTGTCTTTCACCATGCTGGTAGGGTTTTTGGTGTGTTTGCTGGATCAGGACTGGGTGAGGGGGACCTTGCTGTTCACCTCCTTTTAAGAGGAGAAAATCAAAGCATTTTTATGTTTCTCTTGAAGATTTGGAGCAGGGAGTGGAGGGTCCCTAAAAATAATGTGTTGAATCCTTGGGCTGATTTGGTGATACCTAGTATCTGCTCCAAGGGTCTCTGTAGAGAGAATTAAGACCCCTGTTTTTGTGGTGTGTTGGTTTTTTTTCCCCTTTTTTCTTTTATTTTATATTAATTTGGTGGGCATAGATCAAGAAAGTCATAGTGACATCTTTATTGGGAAGCCAACATATTAAGCAATTTTGAGGAAAAAATCTTTATCCCCTTCTCATGCAGTACTTTGCCTTCCAGTGCCCTCCCTTTGGAAAAATGAAAAACTTTAATCCAGGCTGATCTCTGACATTCCTGACCCCAGCGCTATGCTGGGGCAAAGTTCATCTGCTGGATCTTTGCTGCATGCTCAGGGGTTCCCTCGTGGGTTGCCTGTGGTTGGAGGGGATGGACGGCTTGTCAAGCCCTTCATCCCTTCTCCTTTGTAGAGGGAACAGTGCCTGGGAACCATAAGTTGACCTCACTAGGTATTTTTAAAGAAAGGTACTGGAGGTTGAATTGGAGAGTTGGTTAGAGATCAAGGCAGCTGAACCTCAGAAACAGAGAGAAGAAGGAAGAGTGTTAAACACTGTTAACGGCAAAAACTAAAAGGAGGGACGTGGGAAATACCTTTTTTTTTTTGGGACTGTGTGTTGGGACAGGACAGGTAACACCGTAGCTGAGCTGCTGCTGTGGTTACTCTGATGCCATCCATCCCTGGTGATGGATGTGACACGGTGTCTTCAGCATCCACTGGCCTTGGCATTGCATCCCAGCCCCAGTGAGGCTCTGCCAGCGCATGTTCTGCATGGAAAAGCTCCTGTGAGGACCAGGAGGGTAGAGAGGGAGAGCCTTAAGACTTTAAATAAACTTGATGCTAAGTCAAAACCCAAACAAAATAAGGGCTGGGGGGAGGGGAGGGAGACAAGCAAATAGCCTTGTTCGCCCTTACATATATATTATACCTGACAGTTAACAGCAGTGGCAAACTAGTCGCTGTGTGGAGTGGGGAAAAATCTGATATATCCCTACCAAAATGCTTGACCGACTGATAGGTGGTGGAGGGCAGCTGCCTGCCCTAGGGGGATAATTTTCCCTGCTGCTGTTTGTGTTGTTTTATTCTTTCTGTGCATGATTCTGCATGTTTAGGAAGGATCCAGGTGAAAAAAGAGGTGGGACAAAAAGAAGCTGCTTTCTGCAGGCATCCTTTAGCTTGCACTTCTGCGCTCTTTTGGCAGGACACCTGCAATCTTTAAGGCCCAATTAGTCTTTTCAGAAGGAGGAGGTTGGAGGAGGACAAACTTGACCTTCTGGGGCTGGAAGAGAAAAAAAAAATAATAAAAAAATCCTGTCTTTCATTGCCTTGTGTTGAAGTTGTGAGGGGCTGTATCGATAGAGCCAGCCCCGGTGTGCTTGCGAGGCAGCGCGAGTGCAAGCTGTGAACAAGCAGGTGTTTGTAGAGAGGCGACCTTGAGTGTATGTTGCTGACCTGCCCTTTCCCTCCTGTCTCATCTTCCCTCAAAAAAACTGGCTGGGTTTTGGGCTGTGGAGTGCCTGGGAGCTTTCTTTGCATGTAAAAATAACCTTATTTAGAGAGTTCCATTAAGCGCTTCTCTTGCAAGATGCTTCTTGATAATTTACTTGGGAGAGATGCAACAAGGATCCTGCTGGAGCTATTTTACAAGGGTAGGTTCGGCTGAGATTTTACAACCACAAAGAGAGTTTTCTCCTTTAAAGAGGTGAAAACAAGGTGCTTCATGTTTGGAAAAATGCATGACTGGTGCAGGTTTTATCTGTTTAGGAATCTAGGTCTTCTTGTGGGACCAGAAACAAAGGAAAAAGCTGGGCAGAGAGACACAGAGTTACAAAGTGTCTTCCAGTGAGCTCTCGTGTTAATGAACATCTTTGTTAATGATCTGGGATAAAGAAAATACTCACAGACGATATCAAATGGGGAGGACCTGCAAAAAATGGATCAATACAGGGAGAACTGAAAGATGAGGAACATGAGTAAATGACAAAAAGAGATTGAACATGGAAAAATCTTGCAGCCACTAGAATAAAGTCAGAGCCAGCAGTGAAGCCTTGAGACCATCCTCAGGTGATGGGAGTTTGCAAAGAGGATTGGCAGCAAATAAAGGTGCCCATTCATGCTGGGACTGTGTGGGCTGGTGGATGAAGAAAAGATATGGGCAACAGGGTGACTGGGGAGATCAAAGAGGGAAAGGAAACTGAAGGTTAATTATAGAGATTTGGATTAAATTACTTAACATTGGGACAAAAATTCCCTGATGGAGAGGTGTCTGGAGTTGCTCAGTTGGTGGCAAGATGAAGTGATGGAGGCTCCATTGCTTCCTACACTCACAGACTTGAAGGTCAGGAGGGGCCCTTATATCTCCCAGCCTGACTTTGTGTGTGGGCCCTAGGATTTCACCCGTTTACTCTTTAACTGAGCCCAACAACTTGTGTTTGACTAAACTGAAGCTAGGGAACACTTAAAACCAGACAGGGTGATCTACTGAGAAATGAGTTGTACTGCAGGGCAGAAGGAGACTTAGCCAGGAAATCCCATCATTAGACAAGGCTATCTCGTCCTGAGTTAGTTGCAGCTTGCCCATCTTGAAGAGTTGCTCTGTGGGTGATGCTGAGTTACATTGTGTTGCCTTCTGCACATAATGGGAGGGACAGAGAAGAGATTAAGGTGGGAAACCACCCCATGAACCTTTATTGAAGTGGAATAGCAATGAGGACACATTTTGTGTGTGTGTGAGCACACACACATAGATGTTCCAGGGACAAGAAAGGGTCGGGTCTGGACTCTGAAAAAGTTTTCCACTGGTTCCTAATGACTTAAGACAGATCTAAGCAGCACCAGCTGGAACCAGACAACTTTGGCTCCAGAATTACTGTAGATAATTCATCAGAGCAGTGCTTGAATAATAAGACTATCGCTGCTTTATTATATCAGCCAGTGTCATAACCAGATAGAAAAGTTTAATATTAACAAGAGGAGCTGCCTTCTAAGTGTGTGTGTGAGCGAGTGCACTCTCATTTTTAAAGCCTGTGTGTACTAAAATGTCAGTTTTTGACCTCAGGGAAAGGAGTTTGTTAAAAAAAACCCACCAAATACAAAGTAAATAGTCTCTTCCAAAGGTTTATTTAATCTGTTTCTCTTCCTGCCCTGATTTTTCTTAATGTATTTAAAACTTAATATTTACTCTAGCAAAACAAAAATCTATAAAATAGTTTTTGTAGGCTCCTAAATAAGTAGTAGCAGCTCAGCCGGAGCCAGCCAGTAAGCTGCTGCAAAATATGCATTGTAGAGACATTTGAAGTTGTCCCCAGTGGACAATTTGCACCGTTCAGTGTTAAAAGGCTCTATTTCAGGGCTGGAGAAAGCCCCCCAGACCCCCTGACTAGGCAAGTTGAGTTTACAGATGATGTACTCCACTCAGCTGCCTTGTCGTTTCAGGGCTTAAATAGCTGGCAGGGCAAAGAGGGGATAGTTAAAATTCTCAAGCTGCTAAAATGGAAAACCTCAGAAGATTTTATGGCAGAAGTGAAAATAATTTTTGAAGGCTAAATGTTAGTGGCTTGACCAAGCAGAGAGGCAGGGAGCCTTGGTGGGGGGGGAAGGGGTAGAGAGTGTCTCTGCCAGGAAGAGGGGAGGCTGTTAAAGAGGATGCCTACCAAATACCGAACCAGAAAAATGAAAATAGGAGAAATCTGTGCAGCCAGGTGATGGTGCAGGCTGCTCTATTGCCTCTGGTTGAAAAATCTGCCCTGCTAATTACTCTGCTTCAGAAATGTATCTGGCAGGAGGTGTTTATACTCAAGTTACTGCAGTATTGAGTTCCTTGTCCTGAAATGTGGCTTTGGTTTCTTCCCCTGTGAAGTTTGGGAGGAAAGGTGGGCTGAGTCTACTAATTTTTACTGGCAAGAAAATCAGTGTGGGGATGCACTGTCTGTCCCTCCCTCCTCTGCAGCAACAACATGCTTCAGCTCAGTGTGTTTTGGGTGCTCTCTGCCACAGATGGTCCATAGTCCCCATGTCCAAATCACGTTTGGAGTAAAAACAGGATGATTTTAGGTCTTTAGAGTAGAGCAGACCTCACAACCCTCCCCATATCCTGCCACTGTGAAATAATTTTCTTTCTTTCTTTACTCTGAATCCTGTTAATTCATTTATCAAAACCTTCCTGTCATTTTGAGGAGGTCTTATGGCTTGAGAGTTTTATGGTTTTGCATAGTTTAGGATTTTGATTTTAGGGTTTTCAGCCTGAGGGGTTTATGTTTGCTTGGTTCAGGCTTCAGTTTAGGACTGGCCCAAGGGTTTTTTTGTGTGTGTGCCTTTGTTTTTTGGTTGTGGGTTGTTGTTTTTTTTTTTCAATTGTGAAATTGCAAGTAGGTTTTTGCCACTTTGAAGAATACCTGTAGCCTCCTGTCGTGCACAGAGAAATGTGCTGAATTCAAAGAAGCTCCTTAGACTGTCTCTTTTGGTGGAGTTTACACAGAATTTCCCATTACTATTCAGAGAGTGAACAACGTACAGAATTATTTTAATTTTTTTTTTTTCTCTTTTCAAGAAGAAGACTGAGCAATATCTGAGCTTTTTTGGCAGCTGGTTAGAAACAACCCTGCAGGGGGACAGAGGTAGGAACGTAGGAATAAACACCAACTTGTATTTTGCTTCTTTTAATTTTGAAATTGTGAGTTATTTCCTGCAGGCAGGAGGGTGGACACTGCCTCCAGCACCTCGTTTGCTGGAGAGAATTGAGAGCATTTGGTTTTATCAGCCGCTGGCATGGTAATGAACCTATTTCTATTGAAATTGGCTCATTACTATTCATTTTTGCTGGCTCTCGACCAACTCATGAACTGCTTTTTGATTTTCAGGGGAGGAAAAAATATAAAATGTAGGGAGCTGGTCCCATCCACTGATAGAAGTGACAATGCGAGGACATGCTGGGAGAGGTGCTGCACCACGACCCTCCAGCATGGCTCAGCCCTGACGTGTGCCACTGCTGCTGTTTGTGGTCAGGGTCTTCTTCTCCTCCTGGTCCCGGGGCTCACTCCCTGTCATGCCAAACAGTGGAATGTGGTTTTTGAAGTGCGCAGAGGCCATTAAGGATTCCTTCTGTTTACACATGACCTGACCAGATGAGAAGTTGGGTTTTGAGAGGGGACAGCTCCATATGAGTATCAAACTGTTGTGAGAGCAACTTCATATGTCCTATAAGCTTTGGTGCTGGTGGTTTCTCTTTGTGGGGCCATTGGCAACTTGTCAAATTGTGTTGTTCAAATGTATATATAGTGACTTTCAAGGATTTTTTTTTTCTTCTTCTTTTGGGCAGTGTGTAAGTTCTCTGTCTCTCCCTCACAGGCACATGTTCTCTCTCTCTCTCACACACACACACATCTCTGGAAAATATTTTAGCACCAGTGAAAATCAAAGCTCAGCTCCTTGAATGTCTGCCTGAAAAATATCTTTCTTTAAAAATGATGAAGCTTGCATTAATTATAGATGAATGTAATTTTATCCCTGTTACCAGTTTGAAAAAACTCAGCCAGACTCTGCCACCTGTACTCATGTGTGACTAAAATGCCATTAAACTATTTTGGTTTATGAAGATATGAGATTTCTTCGTTGCATCTTTTTCTAGATGCCCGCCACGGCACTGGAAGAAGCATCATTTTCAGATGGGCTGCATGTAGCCCCTTCCAAAATGATCTTTCAAACAAAGCACACAGATTTCACTGGTTTATAAAACCTCACCTCTGGTGTGAGGAAGCATTTTTTGAAAAGGAATCACCAAAGTTTATTTCTGTATATGCTTAGTCTAACTATTTTTTTTTTCCAAGATAGTTTCCCTGCAAATTAAGAAATTAAATAAAAATGCTAATAGCTTGCTGTTGAATTGTCTGTATTTAATACTGTCAGCTACATGTTTCTGTGGTGCGCAAGAAAAGAGAACATTTATTTTCTTCTATAATATGAAAAATGAAAGTCAAATTGACTACTGTTTAAGTACCAGAAGCTGGAAAAGTGATAGGCAGGAGATGACTTACTTAAAGTGAACATTGTCCCTGCAGGTAAGCACTGAATCCAGGACTACAGAATTTTCACAATTGCTGATATATCTTCAAACTTGTGCCGTTTTGAATGTCACTATAAGGAAATAAGCTGGCTGATTATGTAGAAGAACCCACAGCTATTTATTTATTTATTTATTTATTTTCCCTGTAGACTAAAAGTATATCTCCTTCAGAGCAAAAAGCAGCTTCAAAAGTTGTTTGCAGACTTTAGGAATTATTAACGGTGCTGTTACAATCAGTGGCGGAGGAAAGAGTCTTGCAGCATATGTGGGAGAACTTTCAAAGTCCTTTGAGGAAACAGTTTCTGGCTTTCCTTTATACACTCACAGCTTTCTCTGCTGGAGGAGTTGGCGTGATCTCAAGAGTCTTGATTGATGCTTTCATCTCCTCACCCAGTGGATTAGGCTGGGTCTGAGGTATCGTGGCTGGTCCAGGCCCTTCTGTGGATGGGGACTTCAATGCAATCTTGTAAAAGCTTTCATCAGCTTTTGTTGGGTCATAACAAATTAAAACAGCCTGACTTGGCTTCTCATCTGAGTGTCTCAGGTCAAGTATATTTACTTCTGTTTGTTTATTTTTAGAACTTTAAATACTCAGCTTTATTTTTGTTGCAGTAAACTGGCCAGAAGCAATCTGTAATCATAGTCTGAAGGGAAGTCACACCAGTGTCAGATGTTTTTCTTTCCTCATGATATAGCTGGTATTTATTTAAATTTTCACCGTAAAGTTTTTTTATTAGGAAATAGAAAAAAATGGTCCCAAATTCAAATTATCCTTGTCTTGTATGGCATGGATTACCTGGACAGGCTAGTAGGGTCATTTGTTTTTGGTGAAGACCTATGATGCTGTTTCAGGAATCCAGATCAGTTAATCAACAGTTTTAAATAGACCAATCAATGTAGTAATATCTCACATCTTCCTGTCATTCCCCAGCAAGAAAAATGGGTGATGCAATGTAGGAACTTGTGACATTGGGAAACTCTGGATTACCAGGGACCAGAAGAGCCCACAGATCCAGCTGACTGGCCCCAGCAAAATTAGTGTATAAGGAGATGTAAAGCAGCTATGAAACCTAACCAGTATTAGTCCAGGGTTTGGAGAAGCAGGCAAATGGCCTTTAAAAAGAGACAGATGTGTCCCATTTTCCCATGATCTGGATTCCTGAAACACCATCATAGGTCTTAACCAAAACCAAATGGTCCTACTAGCTTGTCCAGGTGATCCATGCCACACAAGACAATGATAATTTGAATATGGGACCATTTTTTTTTCCTCTTTCCTAATAAAAAACTTTACGGTGAAAATTTAAATAAACACCAGGTATACAATGAACAAAGAGGGAAGTTAGAACTTTTCCAGTGTGACAGGTAGCAGAAGAATTCGTGAATCCTGGGTGTTACCAAGGATGTGAAGAAATGATGAGGTGCAGGGATTTTTTTAATGGTATCATTTTGGTTTAGAGCTTCCAGTACCACCAGGTACATATGGGGCAGAGATTTGCCCACGCTGATACCTGAGCTCAGGGTTATCAGAATCCACCTTCCAAAGAAAAGTGAATTGAGGTGGTTTAGTCTAGAATAAAGTTTAGGCTGCAACTGGCCTTCAGTGGTAACAAAAGCCAGCTTTTACCTCTTCAGGAATAGTTACTTTCCAGTATTTTTAGGGGCTCTGGGCCAGACTGACCCAGGGATGAACAAAGGGAAATATTATCCATGTAATTGAACTACATAGGAATTGTTTGAAACTATCTGAGAGGAAATGTGTAGAAATGATGGGATGAAATGGCAAGGAAAAAAATAACAACTAATCTTGAATATTACAACCTCCTAACAGAAAGATACGTTAGACTAAGGAGGAATATCCCAAGGGAAATGGTGGAAGTCCCATTGCTTGGATAATTTCTAATTAAACTAGACAAAGCACTTGAGAATATATTGTAAGGGAAAATCCCGTAATGGCAGCAGGCTGGACAGGATGACCCTACAGGTCTTTTTCATTTCTAATTTCTATGATTCACTAATGATTAAGTAATTCACAGATAAACCAAACATTCATATTGCTGGGTCTTATCCGAAACTCACCTCACCTATCAACCTTTTCAAATTTACCAATTAATAGTTAATTAGTTAATGTTTGTAAAGTGCTTTGAAGATGAAAAGTGCTAAGTGCTAAGTATTATTATAGAAATAGGGATAGATAAATTCATTTTACTTAATTTTGAACCCACTCAAACACTCACAGAGGGCTCAGGATTCACATTCAGACTTGAGCATTACTGGGTTGCCTTCCTTGTAGAAGGATGTTCTGTGAGGTTTTTCTGTCGTGCTTAAAATACAGTTATAATTTTGATAATGCACTTATCACACATTTCTATATATGGTGCAACAGCTATAATCCTGATAAAATGTGCAGGAAAAGCTATTGTCCCTGTCCTTACACAAGCTGCAGTGTGCAATACAAGCACTTTACCTTGTAAGGCAGCACGAGTGGCACAATGAATATGAAAGCTCTTTTCCATAATGGATTCTACCCTTCCAGTTTATGTTGATTTTGAGTATATTTAATAGCATCAAATGAATGAGTTAATATTCAGGAAGGAACTTCACTGAGAATTCCCAAGTGATTGTATTTCAAGTCCTTCTTTTGGCAGTTCTTGCAAGGCATTGCTGGTGTGTGCTGTGGTCTGAGCTGTGACTTTCGTCACCCAGAAAGTGGCAGTCTCCTGTGTGACAGAGGTGGCATCTGAGGTGCACAGTATGGCAAGGTGCTCAGGGACATTGCAATGGCAGGTCTATGAACGTTCTGTATGAGGGTGAGAATGTAGGTGAACCTCTTGAAGCAGATCAGGGATAATCCCATTCCTGC
>NW_009952153.1:1373522-1375937 GCF_000747805.2 Chaetura pelagica | reverse complement strand
TTGCCTCTGAAATAAGGTAAAATCCAGAATGGTTTCCCTTGGATAAAGTAGTAAGGGATTACTTTCAATTTTATTTTCAAAATGAGCAAAATTTCTGTATTACTAATATTTGTATACTTGTACTTGGTAAAAATACTGGTTTATGTTCAGAAACAGAGTCCTGGACAAAAGAGAGTACAGTAGAAATTATAATTTCAGTAAGTTCTGATCTGAATATTGCCTTAATGAGGTCCACATTGCCTTTTGCAGGAGGGCTTCTTCCCTCTTTTCTGCCCATTTGGATATTCCTAAGAAATAATTCTGAGGTTTTAAACAGAAGTTTGTTAATCAATATCTTAAACTCAGGTTTCAGGTGAAGCTCACTGATGTCAGGGCCTATAATTGGAGAGCACAATAATGATTTGGGAAATAACACCATGTGGTTTGAGGTAGGTTTACTCATTACAGTGCTTGAAAAATAAATCTTGTATATTGAATCCTTGAATGAATAATCACAGTGTATGAGTAATTTATATGTTAAAATGTGTTGAATCAAAGCACTCATCAAGTAATTTGAAAAGGCATGTTCTTTAGTGCTAACTGAGGTTCCTCCAGACTCCTGGATGTGCTAGAAATACAAAATGTCAGCAAATATTTTAAAAAATGTAACAAGCAGGTGATCCAGCACAAAACTGAAGAACAAATACATGTATGATTTGGGTCTCAAAGAGCAAACCAGGGCTCTAATGGCTTCTTGATGCAACTTCAATATTATTATAAGGCTTTAAGATAGGTTATTGAGAAAGGTAGGAGAAGTTTACAGCAAGTGGGATCAATTCTAGCTGGATTTAGAAAAGGTGGGTCACACCAAAGCAAGCCAACATCTCTCTCTGGTAAAATAAGTGATTCTCCAGACAAAGGAAATGCAGGAGTTTGCATCTGTCTGGACACCAATGAAGCACTTTATCAAGTGACACATGGGAAACATCTGGTTAAGTGGGAAGAGATGGAGCTTCATGTGAGAGTGGTGAGGAATGGCTAAAAGGAGAGGCAGCAACAGATTGCAAAAGGGGAAGCATAGGGCAGGAGAAGGGCTCATTAGTGGAGTTCATCAAGGATCAGTCTGACTCATCTTATTTAACATTTTCATTAATGACCTTGGAGCATAAATTAGGAAAGTGCTAATGAAATGTTGAAGTTGACAAAGTTTGGAGACACTGCCAGTGAAAAAGGAGAACCTGAATACACAGGAAAGAAAGCAGGTGGCCTTGGGGGTTGGAATGGGAATCATGAAACAAAATTTATTAAGAAAAAGCACCAGGACACACACCTAGGAAGTAAGAATCATAGATTTTATATTTTATATTCTAACTTTTGTTACAATATTACTTTCTTGGTAGCAGTAGATAGGGATGAAAAGATGGCTCTTGGGTACCAAATAAACAGGAAAAATGTCCCTAAGATGCATCAGGTGAGGTATTTTAATAAAGATGGGAAGATGAATGCCATCATGTGAGGTATCAGTGGGTGAATTTGAAGTGGAGCAGTGCAGGGAAGCACTGGTGGGATGAAAGAGGGCTGGGAAACCTTGTGTTATGAGAGGAAACAGAAGGAGATTTAGCATATCAAAATAGAGTCACAGAAGGGGTGTGATTGCTGTCAATAGATACACTGGGGCAGTTTCTAAGTGCAAGCGCAATGCTGGTGCAAAAGAAATTGGCTGTAACCTGGTCTTGATGGAATACAGATATGAAACTGGAAAAAGATTCCTGGCTGTCAGATGATGGAGTTTCTGGAAAAGGCTTCCAGTAGGAGTGAAGGGGACAAGAATGGTAGTGTGTTGAGAGATAACGTTAGATCAGCTTGTGGAAGGGATATTACAATTTACATGATAGTTAGGAAGTGGACTCAATAACTTCAGCTTTCTCGTCTACTCTGTCTTCCTGTCTATTCATAGACCATACAAGGCTGGGATTTGGGCTAAACTCTCTAAATACAGTATTCACTGTGAAGTGTTCACTCCTTTATGGAAAAGTATTACAGACTAAGTGCCAGTTGTTACAGGGAGTTGACACTACCTAATCTTGATGTATGCTCTGGTATGTTCCAAAGAAGATAACAGAAAAGTTGATAATTAATTTAATATTATATTGAAATTCAGAGTCCTGGTAATGATGGTACAGTTCATGTAACAACAACAAAAACACAAGGGCAGTGTACCTATAGCTAAAATGCAATGAGCTGATATTGTGGAAGAGGCCTGGTGACTGAGGACCAGATTACTCCTCCAGTTTGGATACTCTTCCGTTGGATGCAGGTCCAGCCACTGCTGAATTCATCATCACCATCATCTTCATTGGGATGAAAAAACCAAACCAAAACACCAAAATAAAATGTGGAGGAGGTTTCCAAGGGTTTAATTTTTTGGTGCCTGTG
>NW_009952153.1:1359566-1368480 GCF_000747805.2 Chaetura pelagica | reverse complement strand
GAAAGAGTTGCTCTACAGATGATCATCTTCATGGTGTCACAGTCCAGGGAGCTGAACACGTCCGAGCTAATCAGCTTAGAACATCAGTACCATCTTAATGTGGGATTTGGGACCTTCTGGATGCAGGGTGAGAAGCTGAACTAGTCTGAAAGCACATCACTTTATTCCTTTTGCTTTAAGCAAGAATAATTTGCCTTTTTTCTCTCATCTTTCTTCCTTGTTGTTTTGCCCCTGAAAACTGTGCGGCAAAAGCAACCTCCAGGGTGGACACTAAATCTTCTGATGCAGGCAGAGCAGTGATAACATCTGAACTGAGGGTGCTTTTCCAGGGCATGCTTGACAGATGTAGCAGGGCCTTTTAGGATTTAGTACTGGAGCATATCTATTACCCGCGCTGCAGCACAGCTTGGCAGGAGCTGTGTGGTAATCTCCCATGAATTCTGTCTGACTTATCAGAGCATCTGAACAGGTTCCTGCAGGATGCAGAGTCACTGCACCAAGTTGGGGAGAGACAGACCAGACACTTCCAACTCCTTTAACTCTTGCTGGCCCAAAGGCTTTCCCTGCAGAGGTGGCATTTTTCCTTACTGGGAAGAACTGTTGCCTTTCCACCTCTCCTCCTTGTGTTCCTCCTTTCTTGTTCCTTAATTCCCTCTGCTTATGATTTCAAGGAGCAGAATCTAATTTCTACATATCGGAGAGGGTAAGAGTAATTGCTTTAATGGCATGGCAGCCTGCCTGTTTCTTTGGCAGAATGTAGTAAATATGATCCATGTGGTGGAATTTAAGCTTTTGCCGGTTGCTGGTCCAGGACTCAGTTACATATAGGAGTGTGTGCTTAACAGCTTTATTCTCTGCTTTTGCTGTATGTATTTTATCTTGGCCTTACTGAGCAGAGTATTTAATGGTTTGTCTTCATCTGCAATAACAATTACCTTACTTTTTATATTTTTATATACACACCCACTCACACGTGCTTGCGTACACACACACATATTATAATCCACTCTGCCAAGATTGATCACAAACACAAAATTGTTTAGATCACAGATTAAAGTTTAATTTTGGAGTTTTGCTTTAGGGTTAGAATTAGCTTCAGAGTGTGAGTTGCATAGGAGGCACTGTAATTTGTTTTAAGGATAAGGCCTTCAGGCTGCTGTGCATAAAATGAGCATGATTCCTTATTCCCACGGTTGATTTTTGAATGGAAGTGCAATTAGAATTTTTTTACCCAGAAGCACATACAGTACAGAGCAAAGATAATACCTTGAATGCATATCAGCTGGGGGAACTTCTCCTGGAATTTTATTTATTGTTCACCTAGCACTAATTCAAAAAAGATCCATGCAAAACCTAACAATACACTTGCTCTTTAATTTGGAGTCTGGTGTGTTTGTAGAGACTCTTGCAGGGGCTTTATTATTACTGAGCTAGATTTCAATGCTGAATTTTAATGTCAGACACAGAAATGTGCAACAAGTTATTTCTGATAGAATGGAAACTATTACAAACAAAATACTGATGTAGCAATGGCCTCTGTTAATCCTCAATTGCTGTAGATATTTTCCTGTCACACCAGGAAGCTGTAGTGCCGACTGGTATCGAACAGTCACCATCTGCATACAAGAGGTATGTAGATGATATTTTTTTCTGATTATCGATGCCGATCACATTCATCTTCCACTGGAAGAAGTGAACAATCGATACTTGCAGAATATTCATTTAACCTATGAAAGAGAGGTGAATTCCTGCATCCAATTTTTGGATGTCATGGTCACTAAAGAGCCAGATTCTGCAATTTCCACTGCATGGTATCTAAAGATATTGCCTTGGGTAGACACATTAAACATCGCTTTAGCCGCTCCCCATGAAAAGAATGTAGGGAAGCAGGAACTGATACCATAGTTTGGGAAGTCTGTTACCTAAAAATATTTGGGTTTTCTTAGAAGAATTTTTCAGAAATATATAGGTGTGGGTACTTTTGTGCACAAATACAGCAGCTTATCTAGTAATGCCCCAGGTAGGCTGAATTTGGACTATTTATGCCACATGCCTGGCCTGTGGGAAACCAGATGGGCCTGGGTATATGTATAAAAATCCCAGCATAGCACTTCTGAAGAGCTGAGCCGCATTAGGATTTTCAGAATCCAGGAAATACCAAGGCAATAGATGACTTGGGCAAATGACCACAACCATGTTTTTTTTTAATGGCAAAAATGTTCTTCCCCAAAAGCTGCTTCTGCAGCAAGGTCCCAACAGGCTTTGCAAAGGCCATTCTGTTGCCTCAAGGATTTTCCCCAGTTCAGTGGACAACCAAACCCAGGTAGTGAATGAGCCCTCCTTTTTGTGGAGCCATATATTGGGACATACCCGCATGTCCTTGCAGGCACTGCTCCTGAAGCTTTGGGGGTTTGGCAGAGCTTCCAGAGACACCAAAACCTAGCCCGTGGCCATTTTGTTCATTTGAAAAAGGTTTTTTTTCCTTCCTTGTTGAACAACCAAAGAACTTTCTGACATTTATTTTGATGGGGAAAAAAATAATAAAAACAATCTATTCAGTTATTACAAGGACTAAGAAGCATAAATCCAGGTTGGCTCTCAGATACCTTACACACAAATTGTATTCAGGTAAATGGTCCCTAAAAATGCCTTGATAGTACAATGTACATCATAGTTGCTAGAAAGGAAATGTAAAGCTCCCCATTACAAAGGATAATAGAAAGAAAGAAACGTATTTTCATTATACTCCCATAGTTTTAAAGTATCTCAAGATTTGATTCAGGTCCTAAAGATATTATGAGGCAATATCTGTGTTACCATTGAGTCAACTACCATGCCTTGACACTTGATCAGGCTGTAAAAGCTCCTGGAAGAATCAGAAATAAACAATTTTATTCCTCAACCAGGAACTCATGCAGCAGCATGAAAAAGAACAGTTTTTTCTCCTCTAAATATGACTGGAGGTCCTCTAATGCATTTAATCAGAACACTGGCATCCAGTACAAGATTTTTGTATAGTTTCATCTAGAAATAGTAGCTAGATTAAAAAAAAAAAATTAGAAAAAAATAATAGAAAGGAAAGATAAAATCCCAGAAAGGACACTTTCTGAAAATTCTGAGAAACTATGTGCATTGAGGGCATCTTATCCATGCCAGTTAGAAGGGAGAGACACATTTAAATTGAAGTGCTGAATAGTTCTTTAACTTTATGCTCCATATTTGCATAGGCAAATATGCATACAGGTGCATACAGGCTATTATTATTTTCCATACTAATTTAATAGAATCATTAAGTTTGCAAGGGACCTTAAAGATCATCAAGCTTCAGCCCCCATGTCATGAGCAGGGAACCCTCCCACAAGATCAGGTTGCACAAAACCTTGTGCTACCTGGCCTTAAAAACCTCCATGGATGGGGCATGAACAACCTCCCTGGGCAACCCATTCCAGTTCCTCACCATCCTTATAGTGAAGAATTTCTTCCTTATATCCAGCCTAAATCTCCCCTCTCTCAGTTTAAAACCATTACCCCTTGTCCTATCACTATCTTCTCTGATGAAAAGCCCCTCCCCAGCTTTCCTGTAGCCCCTTTCAAGTACTGGAAGGCTGCTATCAGGTCTCCCCAGAGCCTTCTTTTCTCTAGGCTGAACAGCTCCAATTCTCTTAGCCTGACAACATTTCCAAGTTGTCTTTCCACTTCTTCTTGCACTAGAAAAGTTCCATTTCCAGGAATGGTTTTATTGGTTGCAGTATCCATGCAGGTTTATTTGATTTGGTTGTAAGTGGAGATTTTAAGCAATGGTTTTAAATCCAAATCATTGCTACTGAAACTACTGGAAAAACCAGTACAAGATTTTTGTATAGTTTCATCTAGAAATAGTAGCTAGATTAAAAAAAAAAAATTAGAAAAAAATAATAGAAAGGAAAGATAAAATCCCAGAAAGGACACTTTCTGAAAATTCTGAGAAACTATGTGCATTGAGGGCATCTTATCCATGCCAGTTAGAAGGGAGAGACACATTTAAATTGAAGTGCTGAATAGTTCTTTAACTTTATGCTCCATATTTGCATAGGCAAATATGCATACAGGTGCATACAGGCTATTATTATTTTCCATACTAATTTAATAGAATCATTAAGTTTGCAAGGGACCTTAAAGATCATCAAGCTTCAGCCCCCATGTCATGAGCAGGGAACCCTCCCACAAGATCAGGTTGCACAAAACCTTGTGCTACCTGGCCTTAAAAACCTCCATGGATGGGGCATGAACAACCTCCCTGGGCAACCCATTCCAGTTCCTCACCATCCTTATAGTGAAGAATTTCTTCCTTATATCCAGCCTAAATCTCCCCTCTCTCAGTTTAAAACCATTACCCCTTGTCCTATCACTATCTTCTCTGATGAAAAGCCCCTCCCCAGCTTTCCTGTAGCCCCTTTCAAGTACTGGAAGGCTGCTATCAGGTCTCCCCAGAGCCTTCTTTTCTCTAGGCTGAACAGCTCCAATTCTCTTAGCCTGACAACATTTCCAAGTTGTCTTTCCACTTCTTCTTGCACTAGAAAAGTTCCATTTCCAGGAATGGTTTTATTGGTTGCAGTATCCATGCAGGTTTATTTGATTTGGTTGTAAGTGGAGATTTTAAGCAATGGTTTTAAATCCAAATCATTGCTACTGAAACTACTGGAAAAACTGCAGAGAGCTAAGAAATAGTTCTACCTGCCATTTGCTTAGAAAATGGAAAGACACTAGCTGACAACTTGGGTCCACTGGGAAAGCTTTTTATCATGTTGTCTTTAGGGCAGTTGCTTTTGGTGGGTTTTTTTTTTCTTGCTTGTTTGTTTGTATTTGGTTTTATAATTCTGTTTTTAAATGACAAGTGCTTCTCTTTCATTCTGTGCTCTCCTCAAGCACCCAAATACAGCAAACAACTTCTTCCTCTGGCCTGATATCACAGGAGGAAAACATTACCTGTGGCAGAACAAAATGTATCTACTTTAACTAGAGGAAAAAAAAAAAAGTAGAAGAATGGCCAAATGATTTTACACACTGAGGCTTTAGAGTAGTCTTTGGGTATGTGGAGGCAAAAGGAGCCTGATGAACCACCCATCCCCTGAGGGGAGGCTGCTCTGGTTGAGGAGGGGCTTTAACCTCACCCCAGACACAAACAGGAGAGCTCCAGAGTTGATGTAGCATGTGTTTGCCTGAGCAGGAGCCAATGCAATGCCAATTGCAATGACAGGAGTCATTGCTCTTCAATTTCCCACATATTGTCACAGTTAAGGACAAAAAGATATTAAGATAATGTTAAATATCTGCCCTGGATTGTAGTGTGGAAAGTGAGTTTTAAAAAGAGAGAAGAACTAGTACACTACTAAGAACCAGAGCACTGATGTTTCTCCTACAATGTGTAAGAGCATAACACCCTACAGGTAACGGTCCCACGTGTTCCCACCATCTTCCTTTTCAAAACCACAATCTACCTGGTGAATTAAAGGAATAGCTTAATTAATGCTGCCAGTAGAGGGAACTGATGTACATGTGAGTAGATGCGGCAGCATTTCTTCAGGGAAAAAAAAAAAGAAGTTTAAAAATACAAACACAAGCAAATCCTCTGTACTTCAAGATGGGGTCAAAGGTACCATTCCCATCTCACAGCAGTCAATGGCTGGGGAGCAAGAAGGAAGGAATATTCCCTATTGAAGAATCTCATCTTCTTCAATAGCATTACTCACAGAGTAAAATATAAAGCTGGCAGAATCCAGCAGCACATGAACATGTACCCACAGGACTTTAAGAAAAGGTATTTTGGACCATCTTAGGTGTTTGAAACATCTGGATGCAACTTGAAATGAGCTATTTGAGACAAAGTAGCAAGTTGTGGTTTGTTGTGGTTTTTTTTCCCCTGTTGGTTTTTTTTTTTTTTCTTCAGTTTATTTGCTGTAGATTTATGTAGTGTTCATCTTAAAACTACAGAAGGGTTAGGATGTTGAAGCTGCTAATGAAGCAAGTACATGGTTTTGAATGTTGTTTCTGTTTTCTCCCAGTGTAGGCAGCAATGCAAAAAACAAGGGGTAAGGGTGAATGAGAGAGAAAGAGTTGGACAGTGTTGTGAGCAAATACAAAAAGAAGAAAAAGACTGATATTAAATAACCTCCTGATAAAAAGATTCTCTAAGCAGGGCTTAATATAGTTTTTGAAACATTCTGCTTGAAGTTGATGTTGCTGAAGTTACTGTCTTTGGAAGTGGCTGCTAATCTAGAGAGAGTGGCAAAGCTGGATAAATGAACAAAAATGGACTGCAGGAAATGTGGTGAATTCATTCGCCTTTTAGAGGAATCTGCTTTGGCAAAAAAGACTGACTTCAGTTGTAGCCATGGATAAACCCTTTGAAATCCTTTATTTCAGAGGTTTCTATGAATTTTTTTATTTTTAAAATTTTTCGCTATCTGACATATTCATTTGTGCATGGAAATGAGGAAAGTAAAAGGTGGGTGCAGCCCAGATCTGGTTTGGGGGTAGAATGCATGCTTATTTTGAGGTGGGTGGTCAATTGTAGTTTTGCTAGTCGAGCACTCTGGTATTTTAGGGGAGGGGAACATGTGAAACTGGGAGTAAGGACAGAGAACCACGGAAGACAAAAAAGAGAACACTGTCTCCTGCTTCCTAATACTAAAACCCAGATCAAATGACAAACCTTTATTCAGGTTCTGAAATAGTGGGGCAAATGGTTGGTGCTTTTTGGTTTGTGGTGTGTTTTTTTTTCTTTCCCTTCCCAATTCAGGTTTCCGGATAGGATTGGAACTGAATGTGCCAAAAATACCAGGATAGAAGCTGTTCTCATGGGTGTTTCCATCTGGAATCTAATGTAGAAATGCCAGAAATCCTGTAGGAAAACCTGTTCTCCTGTGGTTTCCTGCCTGGTTCAACATTTTTGATATGTTGGGAGAGTTTGGATAAGCAGCAGATAAGCAGAGAAACTGGATCTGAGTGCCAGACTTTATTTGAAGTTTTTCCATACCCACTGGAAGCATTACGAGGCCCATAGGCATAAGGTATATAGTCTCTCCCCTGCTGGGTAGAGCTTAAAGCTGGCTGCATAGCAATAAACAAATGCATAAATATATTCATGTATGAGTGGGGCTTTGCTCTTCACTTCTTTGCAAGGCTATTTTACCCAGCTCTGCTATTTGAGATTATCTTTGGTTATTTGTACAAATATTTGTATGTTCAGAAAGTTTTATGAATCTTAGCAAGAATGTGCACCTGAAAAGTTATGTTTCAAGTGTTTGTTTTTCATCACTTCCTACTTATTATTCCCCATTTAAATTTCTTGGTGTGCCTGTGTATATCTGATTAGCTCAAATAAACCAACATCAGGTTTCCTCGGGAAAGGTGCTGAGCCCTAGCCTAAGAGGTGTGGCAGATTGTATTTTCCTTTCCCAAATTCTGACCAAAGGGTGCAGGCAGGCAATATCCAGGCCCTGTCTGCCACTTTTTCTGCCACACACCTTCCTGTGGCCCCACCGTGGTGGCCTTTGCCCCCAGCCTGGAGCACCACCACCATCTCCGCCTCTCCCTGCAGGGCTCACAGGGCAGTTACTCACACTTTTCCCCCTCAGACTTTTCCCCTCTTAAACATTTCCCCCTTCAAGGCTCACTGCCAGGCACCCTTTCACTTTCTCTTAAACCCCCTTCCCCTGAAAGTGCCCCTGGTGTGGCTAAGGGCCTGGGCTGCACCCTGGGGCACCGCCGTCGGAACAGGTTGTGCCCATAGCAGGGTGACTCTGGCTTCTCCTCACAGCGTGGCTGATGCCTGGGCACCCACAGCCAGCAGAGCCACAGATAACTTTGTGGATGGGAGATTGTTCATCCTGATTATTTGGTGGAACATCCAGAAAAAAGACAGCTTCTGGAAGAAGTGAGCCCCACCTTGGGCAGGTTCCCCGTATCGCCTGGGTGCTAGTGCTGTGTTTCACAGTGGAGCTGTGGTGGTGAAGTAAGGCAGCATCCTCAGGGAGCACCTGCTGCAGACAGTGGGCTTGAAGAAGTAAAAACACTTCAAAATCCAGTTGGCAAAAGCAGCTTTTTTTTTCAGCAAAGGCCGATCAGTTCAGCTCCAGTAACATTGTCTGGGGCGAGGGAGACTTGACATAACAACAGGCAGAGGGAGTCTGGTTTGCTGTGGTGGCTGGCACTGAGACCAGGTGTGAGAGACCTTCAGGAGCAAACAGAGAGGCCCTTATAATTTTTTTTAAATATTATTTTATGTTATCTTGTGAATCAGGTTTCACTTTTTTTTTTTTTTTTTCCCCCTCCCCAAAGCAAGGAACTCTATGGGTCCTCCAGGCACCCCTGGAAATTGAATTTCTGCTGAACAGAACCCTGACACATTTAGTACCTTGCACAGGGCTTCTTTTATCAGGGCAATTGTAGTCCAAGGCTTGCTGAGGAGCTTTCTTCTGCTTAATGCCACTCCATGCAGCAGCTACATAGAAAGGTGGAAATCTCCCTGCTTCCCTCACATGCGTGGCATGAAGGCACATAAGCACACTTGAGAATATAGGTATGATATTTGCACAGGCCAATGCTCACCTGCCAGAAAGCTATTTATTTTGCAGCTGCCTTTCTTTTGAGCTCTGTCTGTACTGCTGTCTTCCCCCACCATAGACAAGCATTAACTCCCTGTATCAGCTATCAGTAGTGATCTCTACAGAATGAACATCTGTATTAAGTTTGCAGAGCTAGTAAAAATGTTTACCAGGACTATTTAATAGGGAGATCAATAGCAAGTCCCTCTCTGTTTGTTTTAACAAAACAAAATTGGTTGCTGAGCAAAACCTTTTTAGAACAACAACAAAAAAACCCTAACCTTGGAATTACTCCAGCTCAATGTAACAACTTGGGGAAAAGGGCATTC
>NW_009952153.1:1354773-1359414 GCF_000747805.2 Chaetura pelagica | reverse complement strand
TTCCTGAGTATTTTCTCAAATTTATTTTCATTATGCAGTTATTAGGGTAAGGGCGCATTAGATGGCTGTTGTCACTGGGAGACCCTCTCCCAAGCAAGTGTGCTCGGCGAGTCATTTGGAGGTTTACTGATTTATGGCTGTCAGCTCCTGCCTGACAGTGTCCTGACAAGTTCTGCTGGTAGAAACTCATTCAAGCTTGAAGTGACACTTCTACGCTGCTGGTTTTCCTTCCCCAGAGAGGAAACCACTCTCAGCCATCCCAATTTTGGTGTCACACCGAATTCCCTCTAAGTAGATTGCCTTGCCTGGGGTCTGACTTGCTACCGGAAGCCAATCTATTAAATCACTTCCCCAAATCACCATATTGGCTCCTCGTTTAGGGGCTGTTTACAGTAGGTTTCAGTCCACTGGTTGGCCCACGTAGCGCCTGATTTGGAAACTGGTAGCATCTCCAGTTGGTAGCTGACAAATTCTGTCAGTTTGAGTCTGGCACAAAATGTCACCGGAATATGGGGAAAATGAGAAAATGGATTATTTTCTGTTTTCTGAAAGATAGCTGCAAAAGGCTGTTTTGCTACATGTATACAAAGTAGATATTAGCTGGTTCTTGGGGAAAAAAAAAATAAAAAAAATTGGGAAATTATGGATTGTTGTAATTAAAAGGGTTAAAAAAACCCCAATTCTTTATTTCCTAGTCTTGCTAACATATATACATGTGCTTAAATTGAAGCACTATGCCACAGCTTCCCCTTGTGTTTAAACACCCCTCTTAATAATTAGAGAGTGGATTTATGTCCTAACTTTCCAGACAGCTGGTGGGGTTTTTTTTTTGCTATCATCTTCACCTCCTAAAATCTTGTGATGTAGTAAATTGGCCATTTCTCACCATTTACTCTGAAGAACAGAAATAAGTGAAATCTGTCTCTTAAAATCAGTGCTGCAGGCATGTGAAATAAATGGTAGCCTACATGGCAGCAACCAAATAAATGTTTTGCAGCTTTTAGGTGAGAAAGTGGCAAAATAGAGAAGGAGGAGCTAAATATTCTAGCCAATATTATGTGTGAAACATGGGGAAGGGTCCAGAAGAAAGTTAGGAGATATGAATCATTGACTGTGGAAAGAGATGGGGATGCATCTGAAGTCTATGATTAGTGCACTTATCCCTTTTCAGGTATCTTGTACCTCTTAGGTATGCAAAGAATTCACAGTTTTTGAGATTTTCCTGTGCTGTAAAATGCGCCATAATCCTTTTAGTAAATAGTTCCAATAATAAATTAACTCTTGGTGAAATTTGTGCTTTGTCTGGCTTCAGCTTCTAGCATTGGATCTTCTGACAACCGTGTCTCCCAGAGTGAAGTGTACCATAGTATTTATTTTTTTTTTGTGACCTGTGTCACTATAAACTGTGATTGAGACCCTCAGTCACCTTTTCTTTGATAAGCTGTAGGTGTGTGAATTGTTGGTGATATGATATGTTTTCTGGTGCTTTCAGCATTCTTGTTCCTCTTTGAGTCCTTTACCGTTAACCAATTTCCTGTTTGAACTTTTGCCTCTAGGGCTGTCCATGTATTCCTGTAGCAGTGGCACCTCTGGCAAAGGCACAAACAGGAGGAGAACCTCTCTACTCTTCCTTGAAACTCCTCTGTGTTTACCCAAGGTCTGCACTAGGCATTTTGGCTACCAGGCTGGAGAGAGATCATATGATCAGCTGGTGATAACCATCATTTTGGTGTTGCTCAGGGTAGGGCTTGGTGGCCTCACGGTGGAGTTAGCACTCTTCTTTCCTGGCTGGATGACAGTGTTTTGTTGAGGTGCATATTGTTTGTTGTACAGTTTGCCAAATGGTTCTGAATGCTTTGTGTGCATTTTGATCTAGCTCTCCTGCAGTCTCCCTGTCACCTGCAGACTTTATTAATAATGATTTTATTCTGGGATTTTTTTCCAGTTGTTGATTTAAAATGTTAAATAGCATGAGACTAAGGAATGGTGCCTCTGGCTCAGTTTAAACTATTCCTCTCAATTTTCAGACTTCTAGTCAGAGTTACGTTTTTAAACTTAAAAATGCCAGATTTAATAAATTTTACTTTGTGCCTTGCTTAGTTTATATCATTCTACCTACTGAGTCAAAACCACATGCCTTACAAAAATCTGAGTGTGCAGCATTCTGATATTATCACCCTTATCAACCTGATTTTGGTTAGAAAACCAAAGAATACTCTTTATCTTTTCCTGTAAACCCCCCCCCCCCCACCTACCGGGCTGGAAGCTATTTGTATTTGCTCCTTTTGTATAGTAATACATAATTTTTGGATTAACTGTCCTGTTACCTTACCAAAGACGAGACTGAGAGTCCCTCACAGTACCTGGAGGGCCCTCATCTGCTTGTTTTAAATTTTGGTGAAATGCTAACTCTGCTGTGGTCCTCTGGGGTGCTGTAAGTCCTGTGTAGTACTTGCAGGTGGAGAGCCTCCATGCCCATTCTTTGAAAACTCTTGATGCACATTTTCCAGCTGTCTGGCTTCAAAATATCTTTTTTTCTAGCTGCTGCTTTAAACTCTTTTGACTCATTGCTGAGAGTGTGATTAATTGTTTTTTAGACAATATGTATATAAAATCTATTTTCCAAATATGGAAGACAGGTATTCACTGAAATTTTATGTTTTCCTCATTATTATTATATCTGTACAGTTTTACTGCAGTAACAGATGACAATGTTTTTGCTCTCAATATGCTTTTTAAAGTCCCAGATATTCTTTCCTCATTGATTTATCTTTTTTCCTTTTCTGGCTTCCTCTGTCAATTTTCTACAGTTATTAGCTTTTGGTTTATAATTGTTATTATCAGTTTTCCTTTATATCATTAGTTCTTTGTGTTGAAATAAATGTGTTTTCATTCTATGTCTACTTTTCCACTAAAAGTAATTTTAAAATACTGTCAGTTTCTTTCTTGGTTGTGGAATTGTGGCCTTTGAAATCTAGGAATGTATTCTTAAGACTTTTCTGATTACCGTGAAAAGGTTCCTCTGTAGTTGATATTGCTCATAATTATTTCAGCATTGAAAGAAAGAATGTTTTTCCAACAGCAGTTATACTTGTGAGTGTACATACTCAAACCCCTGTAAACACGGACATCACCTTGGACGTGGTTCTATATATTGACAACAAATATGATCGAGTCATGATCACTGGCATTTGAGTAACCATTAATTTTTACATCTGGGATCCATTCCTCTCTATCTGTCATTAGGCAGTCTACCCCAAGCTGGGCTGAGTTAGGAAATTGGCTGCTTGTAATTTTTTCAGTTCTGAGGACTTTTTTAGTGCTGGTAGCCTTAGAACACCAGCATATGCCATTCAGATTGAAGTCCCATATGTTAACACAGCTTTTTTTACCAACACATGATAAATAAGTCTTTAAAGAAGCTGGTCATCCCAGGTTTTTTTACTGTGTTTTGCTGGTGTGTGGCAGGCACTGAATAGCTCACTGCTTTCTACTTTATTTGTAAGAATGTAGATCTATTAACAGTCAAAATCTTCCATGTCTGATTTGAATAGATTTGCAGAGGTCATGAGATTCTGACACACCCTTTCTTTTTTGCCCACTTGAGGCCCCTGAGTTGGGTTGTAAGTATTCATTTTTACAATTTGATCATGTGAGTTTTCCCAGTAAGATCAACCCAGTCAAATTTATGCTCATAAATCAGCAATTCTAATTCCTCTCATTTATTATCCGGCTCCTAGCAGAAGTGTATAGGCAATTAAACCATTTCATCTCTTTGTGTAAGTGGATGGTTTTGTAATTTTGTTCTCAACAACAGGATTTCAAACTGCAACCAAAACCCTCACACCATTTACCTGTCAGGGATTATATGCAGAATTTTCTGACTTTTTCTGTTCATAGGACAGCAGGAGCCATAAAATCGTACATATATACTTGCTTCTGCTCAATGTGACTGATTGCCTCTGTGGAAATATTTTCTACAACTTCCTTGACAGGGACGCATTCCCTGTCTGTCCCTGCAGTCCTTTCTTGGTCCTTCATGTAATCTGCCAAACCATTGGTTAAGTATTTTCACAATTTTCTGACTTGTCTAGTCCCTCTGTGGCCATTTTCCTTCCTTCCCGCAGGGTGTAGCGATGCTTGCTTCCTGAGGAAGAGTGTTCAAAACTGCTATATTTTATCCTTTGTTGCATATGCGATGGCAGTTCCAAAGCACAGTTTTATTTCTTGTAGCTTCATTACCACTTCCACATCATTCTGAAGAAATCTTTTCAGAAGATGAAAAAATAGAGCCCATCCACTGCAGCTTAGCTCCAAGCTCATGCTGCCAGGCAGCACTCCCTCAATATCCTCTGGAAATGGAACTTTCTCAGATGTGTTCTTCAAACTTGCTCTGAAATTACTCTGTGTGCTGGTTCTCTTTGCCTGCTCCAGTGTATGTCTGACAACTGAGGGACAGATGAAGGGGAGCTGCCTAGTGCCAGCCTGGCCCCTGCAGTGATGGGTAAACCAAGTCAGAGTGATTAAAAAGACCCAAAGACTTTAGCCAGGAGCCTCTCATGTGAGAAACCAAAAATGTCTGGCATGTCTGAGGGTCCCCAAAGCGTGTCCTATGGCCAAACCAGAGACAAAATATTCAGC